>NC_143423.1:15002500-15309687 GCF_059467195.1 Physcomitrium patens
TGTTTAGTAAAATATTTGGCTTATTTTTTTGGCTTACATGATCATTACATAAAGAGCAACCTTGAAATGAAGTTGTTTTTGCACAATTATGTATCTATTAAGGAATCTCTACATCTAAACATATGCTAGGTTATTAAAATCTGATGAATTTAGTAAAAAATCTTGGTCAATATATCAATTTTCAACAGAAAAATATTATATTTAACTTTAAAACTAAAACCAAAAATAAAATTTTAACATATTTTGAATTAGAAGAGCTCAAGACCAAGTATTAAGTTTCAAATATACCTATGAATTTGTATGAACCCATCAATCAAGAAAAGAGACTGTAGTTTGTCCCTTCATAATAAGTAGGAATCAATTGTAACAAGGTAATTTTGAGGTACTGCAATTGATATCTAAAGCATTGCAAGATACTATGAGGTGTATCTACCTCAATTGATTGTATGAAAACTGAAATTGGAATATGAACATAACAAACTCAACAACGCATGAAGGAAATTCATAAAAATGTGCAATGAAATCTATCAATAGAGAAAAAAAGAGGGATAAGGTAGCTAATCCATTGTCGACCCATCTCCCTTCCCTCCCCCACTTTCCCCTCTCATTTCCAACATATAGGGTGTGCTATTTCAATTAGTCCGACGACTAGGTCTAACATCAATTGAAAAATTTCTATTTCTATTGATTGAAAATAGGTCATGGATTGATTAAAATGATATTAAGTTGTGAACAATAAATAAAATTCATTGTACTTGGAATGGATTGTGTGAAATATTAATAGGTGGTAGTTGTTGATTGGTTGGAATAGAATAATAGTATACTTATGTGCCACACTTCTCTTGATAATAATAATAGGTGTGATACATCACAGTTTTGTAAAAGTTGGATTCTTGATTTTGTAATCTACCACCAGTTGGAATTAGATAGACCTATATATCCAAAATAGGTCAAAGAGAATCTTTAGCTAAAACATTTATATATATTTTTTGTTTCTAGGCCTCTTGATTTCTATTTTCTTACATGGGGGTATTTTTTTTCCGTTTTTACACCTATTGGATATTTGCTGAAATGCTTAAGTTATTGGGATATGGATTGTCTACTTTAGATCTTAGAAATAGGAGTTTCAGCTGTAACCCTTGGTGTATAGGATATATAATCCTTCTGCTGTCAGAAAAGTCTGGATCATGTATCACGCTCGCTCACTGTATGTCACATCAACACACAATGGAAACGCCGCAGTGGACACACGTCGTAATGGGGACCCCGTCAGCCTGAGCACCACTTGCATCACATACTAGTGAGCCATCCATCGCAATGAAGGTAGCAGGTCCAAGTCAGTTCCATCACCGCCCAGCGCTTTAGTTTTATTTATTTATTTATTTATTTATTTTTACGTTTTTCGCTTTTCACCGCAGCGTATTTCTCACCCTCATCCAAAGTAAAAAAATAATTGAATAAAGAAAACCGAGTACGCTAAGCTGTGTTTTGTTGCGGTGTAGGAATGCTCTGAATCTTATCGAAGCATTCCTCGTAAACGTGGCTCGTTCAGTTCAGCAGCACCGCTACTGTTCTCGAAATGCTGGCAAGGAGTAGCGTGTGTAGTCCCGGTTCAGGGTTTGGGGTTATTAGAGTTAAGGTTTAGGACAGGCGCGGATTTTGTTCTCAACAGCGCTGCGACAAATGCTATCGCGAAGGGAGCCACAGTAGAGGTCTGCAAAGCAGTCCTGATGTGAGAGAAATAGAGAAAGGGACACTGCCACTTCCAAGGCCCGATCCGATTCGCGTGCCTTTTGCAGAGCCTGCGGCAGCCTAGCCTAGGTCGAGGCGAGGGCGTCCAAAATCTCTTCCACAGAGGGGAGGGGAGGGGAGAAGAACTTCACGCCACAAGTGTGGTAGGCCTCCTGAGGCCATCAGCGGCTGGCACATCACCAGTCCCTGGCACACGTCTCCATAGCCCCCATTCCGAGACTTAGGCTGGATGCATGCCGATGACAGTCTCTGGTTTGAGGCAGAGCGGTAGGGGGGGAGGGGGGGGGGGTTGCTTGCGTCCAGTTGCGGGCGTCAGTGAGGAACCATTTAGTTTGATGAAAAGTAACCGACTGGCAGGGCGCAGGCGTCCTCTTTTTTTTTGTATCGCAACACCATCGCAACTCTTTTGTATCGTTTCTGTTGTCGTCACGCCGCCGTGCACAATTCCCAGCGCGTCGGTTTGTTACGGCGAAAGTCATCGACCAGGCTTTTCACTGATTCTGCCGAAGCTCTTGCTTCTGCAATCCTGCCCGTGAAACTCCATTCCAGCTGAGCCTGAAGCTGCCCTCGCTCCTTCAGGCGTTCTTTCTCTTTCCTCCTGCTTCTCTTTTACTTTCTTTGTTGGTCGTCTACTTCTTCTTTCCTTTTTCTTTCCTCTTCTTCTTATTGATATTCATATTTTTTTAAAGGAAAATTGTCGCTTTTGGAGATTATTTAACAAACATAACTGAAAATGATCAATAATTGTTCATGTTTCCATCCGATTATCCTACTTAATAACAATTAGCATAGGATTACATCCAATAATTGAGCCTATAAGACCCTTTTTCTCCAATTAAACTTTTGCAATGTTGATATTTCTTTCGTGGAAAATAGAGAACCTAGATGAAATGGTTTGGTAGCCTAGAGGTGAAGCTAGGAACCACATTTACTCATCTGTTATCTATTATGCATGTGTAAGAAGATATATCTATCTATCTATCTATATATATCTATTTATATGATAATATCATTTGTCCAAGTTCTATGTAATTTGTAAAAATATACTTTAGAAATCAATCTATTAAAATTATATAAGATCATATACTTATATGGTTGAACATATTATAAATAAGTGTCTTTATCTAACTATCATAGACATATATATATATATATATATATATATTTACATAAGAAATATTATATACAAGGTAAATTATGTAAATTAGATAATATCTTGTGGTGAAGCTTCATAGATGCAGATTTGACTTTAGATGTGTTTGTAGTTGATTGATAAGTTAGAAACTTGGCTAATATATTAGCCACATATTGTTTATGTTAATAATTTGTGGTACAAGCTAACCATGTAGTGTATATGTAAGACAAGTTGGACACATATTAGAGGTCCTATAGAACATTATCATATAGCTCCTACTTAGATAGTATATATCGAAGCAAGAGTGAAGCTAATAAGATCTTAATTATATTAGATGAGTACAAGATCAATACTAAGAGAGGTAAGTTAAAGCTCCAAAAGATGTGCTATTAAGATTGAAAATCCCCTTAACCTTGACTCCAATATATACTAAGTATTAGAGAGCTTTTTTAGAAGCTTTTTAAGATTGCTTCATCTTCAAGCAATATTAAAACTTCTCAAGAAGCTTCTTAAGACCTAATATTTATTCAAGTTGAGATTAATAAGATCTTTAGTCTCAATAATACATTTCTTAGAGCTCTAATTCATATTTCTTGATATTTATCTTTTATTCATCTCATTTAATCAAGATCTTCTTAGTATTCTTATTGAAATTTTTTTATTCAATTTCTTGTTTGATCTCATGTATAATATATTTGTGGTAGTTTATCAAGACTATCTTCTTATTAATACTAGAGCTTGATCTTTCTTATTAGAGAGTGAATTAAATTTCTTTTTCAAGGCATATAAGTGCTTTAGAAATTACGGAGTATCCTCTTTTAAATTGGTATTGTTTAGATTTTTTTTTTTTTTTTTTTTTTTTTTTTCAATATAGTCGAATGTGAAGATGTTAGTATAGTTGAGTCTTTTAAGTCTAAGTTAGATGTTATTATGAATACACTGAATGCTTTAGCTTGTAGAATTGCTAAAATTGAGGAATTTTTTGGAAGTTTTTATGGTGATGCAAGACTTGAAGTAAGTCAACTTGTGGTGCAATCACTTTTTTAAGCTTTTATATCCAAGGAGGTGGCAGCACTTATACCTCAACAAGAAAATTCACCTATTCAATAATGCAAGGAGCCTCAAATTAATCTTCTAAAAAGGTTTGATGCCACATACTCAAAGTTTGAAGGTTTTTTAATCAAATTTAATTGGTTATTTTTTTTATAATCTAAATGCTATTCAATAACATAATCACAAGTTGATTTAGTTGAAATCTTGTTTGCAAGACAAGCCTTATCTTAATTTGTTCCTTTATTCAAGAAGAGATCTCTAATCTTAAGCAACTTTGAAGCTTTTTTAGAAGCATTTACAAAGATATTTCAAGAACATGACAAGGCCTAATGGACAACAACAAAGTTTTGCTCATTACATCAAAGATCATGCTTTTCATTAGTTTATGCACTTGATTTTAAGAAATTGGCTTATGACATCAATTGTGATGAACATGCTCTTTATTGAAGAAAAGAAGTCTAAAAGCTATAAATACTTAACATCAGCAAGGATTGTATTATAAGAGAAGTGTGGAGAAAGATGTCTCTTACTTCCAACATCCTTTACTTATAGGTAGCATTTACATCCCAAGTACATAGACTTCATCTAGACTCACCTTCATTCTTTTAATCTAGATCTAGATTTAGATTCATCTTAACCTAGCCGCCACGTTAAAATCGTAGCAGCTACCATAATAACTTCTTTTAATCCTTTGGTACCTTTTGACTATTAGCAACTTACTATGCTTATATGGTGGTAACTAAGTAAGAACTTGTTGATCTTGAATACTTCCACTTTGCTAATTTTCAAAAGGCTTTTAATTCTAATCTCTGAATCAAGTCATGATGTCTATCTTTCACTAATGCCTTTGTAAGCACATCAGCAAATATGTCATTTATAGCACAATACTTCATACCTATTATTCCATCTTCAATCTTCTCTAATATGAAATGATGTTAAACATCAATGTGCTTGGTCTTTGAGTGGTGTTTTGGATTCTTGGCAAATGCAAGACATCCTTGATTGTCATACATAATTAGAATTACTTCTAATTGCACTAGACCAATGTCTTCTATTGCACAATGATTTACTGCCATGTACTCTACCTCCATCATTGATCTTGCAATGGTAGATTGTTTCTTACAATTCCATGAAATTCCTCCCACTTGAATGAAGAAGACATATCCCATTGTGGATCTTCTATCATTTGCATCTCCAACCCAATCTGCATTACAATAACCTTACAAATCAATATTTTTACTACCAAGGCACAATTTGAAGTCCTTTGTATCTTTTAAGTACATCAATATCCTCTTTACCGTTGTCTAATGCATTAGTCCAATCTTAGACATGTGTTGGATTACAACACTTACCGCATATGCAAGATCTACTTTTATAGCCACCATTACATACATAAGTGAGCCTACTGCGGCCTTGTATAGAACACTTTGTATCTCACCTTCAACTTGTGTAAACTCCTCATCCGTGAGTTTTATCAACTTCAAATTTGCGTCCAAGGGTATTCAAATGGGCTTGCACTTCTCTATGTTGAATCATTTCAACACTTCTTCAATGTATTTGGTTTGGTTCATTGTAATGGTCTTGTTATCACGATTTCTTACAAATTCCACTCCCAAGCAATAGTGCAACTCTTCCAAATTACTCATCTCATATTCCTTCTTTAATTTGACCTTCATCCAATCCATCTTTTCCATATTGTTAGCCAAGATGATGAAATCATCAACATAAATGATTACAATTAGCAAGAACTTTCTAGATTACATTACATACAATGAATGATTAGCCTTACTTCTTACAAATCCTTCATTGACAAAGAAAGTGTCAATTCGTTGGTACCATGCCCTTGGTGATTGTTTCAATCTATACAAGGATTTCTTTAATTTGTACACAAGATGTTTTTTGCCTTGTTGTACAAATCCTTGAGGTTGCTCCATGTAGATGTCTTCTTGCAATTTTTTATTCAAAAAGGCTGTCTTCACATCCATTTGGTGCATTTCCAAATCCATTGCTGCCCTAATTACTACAATAATCCTAATGGTGGTGAATTTGGCAACGGGTGCATAAGTCTCATTGAAATCAATTCCAGCAACTTATGAATATCCTTTGATAACTAGTCTTACCTTTTGCCTCACCACCTTATCCATTGCATCTCTTTTAGTCCTAAACACCTACTTACAACCAACACTAGATCGATTTGTTGGAAGAGGTGTCAATTCCCATGTACTATTGTCCATAAGAGATTGGTACTCTTTTTACATAGCCTTCTGCCACTTCATTGCATCTTCACACTTCATAGCATCACACAAAGATAATAGATCAACAAGAAGAGTAATATTTACATGTTCTTTACTTACTTGAGGGAAGATGTGATCCTTCCACCATTCGCCACGTTACCTTCTTTTTCTCAAAGGATATCTCCTTTCACTTGTAGAAGAACATTCACCTTGTTGTATTCTATGTTCTTTTCCAACCTTCTTCTCTCTTAAACCTTGTCGTTTCTCACTCAATGGTTGATACTCTTTATCATTATCATCATCCCAATCTTCAACATCTTCATTTCTTTCATTGCTGGTTCTAGCAATTATAGGAGCCTTCATCTTTTCAATCTTCTTTGGCTTTTCATCTTTATCATCTTTATTGTCTTCATCTTCTTGTTTCTTTGCTGAATTCAAAGATGTGTCCACAAATATACCATTACTCCAACTTATACACATTTTTAAGTGCTCACAAGCACTCTTGTACTCCAAAAATTCAACATCATGACTTTTGATGATCTTCTTGGTTTTCAAGCATATTAGCCTATATGCCTTAGTACCTTCACAATAACCAAGAAATACACACTTTGTATCTTTTGCATCAAATTTGGACCTCATACAATCTGGTGTTTTTGCATATGGAATGCAACCAAAGGTCCTCATATGGAAAATCCAAGGTTGTCTCTGACTCCAAGCTTCTTGTGGTGTCATTGATGCAAGAACACTTGTTGGACACCTATTTTTTGTATACATTGTATTTACCACTGCTTCCACCAAAAACTCATAGCCAAGGTTTTGAAGCATGCTCCTTGCCATCTCTATAATGGTTTGATTTTTCCTTTTAGCAACACCATTTTGTTGTGGAGTGTATGGAGTTATGATTTGTATAGTAATTCCTTCATTCTTCATATAAACATCAAATTGCTTAGACATATACCCACCTCCATTGTCCACACACAGTACCTTAATCTTGCATTCACTTTGTTTCTCAACAAGTGCTTTAAACTCCTTAAACCTCCAAAAGCATTCACTCTTGGCTTTAAGAATGTAGATCCAAATCTTTCTTGAATAATCATCAATGAAAGTGAGAAAATACCTTGATCCTCTGATACTTGTGTTCTTCATAGGTCTATATACATTTGAATGGACAATCTCTAGCAACTTGGTAGTATGTGATGCTACACTCCTTGGAAATGAGGCCCTTTGTTGTTTGCCTTGTATGTATCCTTCACATACAAGTTGTTTTACATTTTGGCCTATATTGCCAAGATCTAAGCCACTTACCATAGTCTTGAGCTCTCTCATGCTCTTCACATTCAAATGACCAAAGCGACGATGTCATATATTCAATCTGTCTTGGTTTGATATAAATTTAGCAAATGCAGCTACCTCCACTCTATTTACCTTCTTACAAATGAAACAGTACAAATTTCTCTCTTTCGAGCCTTTGAAGATCTTGTTTCCACTCAATATTCTTAAAAAACATCCATTTATGTCAAATTGAACTTAAAAACTTTCCATTACAAGTTTACTCACCGAAAGTAGGTTTCGCTTTATCTTAGGCACATGTCACGGACATACTCATAATTACATATACAAATATGTAGAAGTAAGTAATAATAGATAAAAGTAAGTTAATTTTATAGTATTTGACATGGAAGCTTACTAGAAGCTTCATAGATGCTGCTTTGACTTCATAGGTGTCTTTAATTGACTTTTTGGATTAGAAACGTAGTCAACAAGTTGGCCATGTGACACACATGTTGTTAGCTTGAAGATCAATCTTAATATGTGGCCCACACGTAGAAAAACTTACCTTGTAAGTCAAGGCATGTGTCCTACAAAGTCAACACATATTGGAGGTCCTATAGAACGTCGCCATGTAGCTTCTAATTAGATAGTATATATAGAGACAAGAGTGAAGCCTTCTTCACTCTTGTCAACTCTTTTCTTGCTTCCAGTCTAGTTTCAAGGGTCTCTAGTTTCTTTGTCTTTTAGCAATAGCCATTCCAATTTCTTTTTCAATATACATACTTGTTTATTTATATTTTGTTACTTTTCTTTGAGTGAAGGTTCACTTGTCTGAATTACTTATTCATCAAGTTCTTGTCTTTGACAGATTGACAAGAGTACACCTACAATATCAGAGCTTTGTCTAATCTTGATTAAGAGTGGATTATTCCTTTTTCTTGATAAGTTATAAACATATTAAAAGTTGTGGATTACCTTCTTCTGAACTGATATTGTCCTCAGTATTTTCTTTATTCTCAAGTCCTCTCTTCTATTTGTCTTGAGTGATATTAGATATCTTCTCTTTTTTAAGTGTTATCATTGCAGAACTTGTTGAAATGAAGAGTGCAATGGTACAAATACAAGAACAATTGAGGGAGTTAATGCTTGCGATGCATCAACTCAATTTATCACCACAAGGATCAACAAGATTGGCAAGAAGTGAAGATATAGAAATGGTTGGAGCTGCTTCAACATCTACACCAAACCATATCCTTTCTCTTATGGTGGAACGTCCTTCCAGTATTAGAGAACCAAGAATTGTCCTATCCGAGAAGTTTGATGGCACCAGATTAGAGTTTCGAAGATTTATCAATCAAGTGCAACTTGTGATTGAACTTCAACCCCAAAGCTATCCAACTCGAGGATCGTAAGTTAGATTCATCAGTACGCTTCTTTCAAGTTCAACACTATCATGGTTTTCATCTTTTTTTGAATGACTAGATCTAATATTGGATAATCTAGAGGCTTTTTTAATAGAGTTTTCATCCATGTATGGAGAACATGATGCAATTCGTATTGCAACCAATAAGATCCGTATTTTACGACAAGATAATCGATCAGTAACGTTGTATGCTTTACAATTTTGACAACTTGTAATTGATATCAAGTGGGATGATGCTGCACTTATTAGCCAATTTTTCTACGGATTACAATATAATGTAAAAAAATTAATGCTCAACTTACTTGATCCTCAAACATTGAGTCAAGCAATTGCTGTCACGGACATACATATAATTACCTATATGAATAGATAAAAGTATGTAAAAGTAGGTTAATTGTGTAATATCTTCTAGAGAAGCTTCTTAGAAGCTTCATAGACGCTGCTTTGACTTTATAGGAGTCTATAGTTGACTTTTAGGTTAGAAACTTGGTCAACAAGTTAGCCATGTGCCACGCATGTTGGAAGCTTAAAGAACAAGCTAACTACGTGGTCCATCCATAGAAAACTTGCCTTGCAAGCAAAGGCATGTGGCCTAGAAAGTCAACATATATTGGAGGTCTTATAGAACATCGCCACGTGGCTTCTAGTTAGATAGTATATATAGAGGCAAGAGTGAAGCCCTCTTCACTCTTGTCAACTCCTTTCTTGCTTCTAGTCTAGTTTCAAGGGTCTCTAGTTTTCTTGTATTTTGGCAATAGCCATTCCAGTTTCTTCCTTAATATACATATTTCTATTTTGTCCTATTTCTTTTTGAGAAAAGTCTCACTTACTCTTTAGCTTTCATCGAGTTCTTGTCCCTGACAGATTGACAAGAGTACACTTACAATATGAGAGCTTTGTCTTTTCTTGATTAAGAGTGGATTACCCCTTTTTCTTGATAAGACATAAGCGCATTAGAAGTTGCGGATTACCCTCTTTTAAACTGATATTGTTCTTAGTATTTTCTTTGTTATCAATTCCTCTCTTCTATTTGTTTTGAGCGTTGTTAGACATCTTCTCTTTTCTAAGTGCTACTATGGCAGAGCTTGTTGAAATGAAGAGTGCAATGGCACAGATGCAAGAACAATTGAGGGAGTTAATGCTTGCGATGCATCAACTCAATTTACCACCACAAGGAGCAACAAGAATGGTAGGAAGTGAAGATATAGAGATGATTGGGGCTGCTTCAACATCTGCACCAAACCATGTCCCTTCTCCCAGAATGGAACACCCTTCGAGTGTTAGAGAACCGAGAGTTGCCTTGCCCGAGAAGTTTGATGGTACCAGATCCAAGTTTCGAGGATTCATCAATCAGGTCCAATTAGTGATTGAACTTCAACCCCAGAGCTATCCAACTCCAGGGTCACAAGTTAGATTCATTGGTACACTTCTTTCAGGTTCAGCATTGTCATGGTTTTCATCTTTTCTTGAACGACGAGATCCAATATTGGATAATCTAGAGGCTTTTTTGGCGGAGTTTCGATCCATGTTTGGAGAACATGATGCAATTCGTGTTGCAACCAACAAGATCCGTATTTTGCGACAAGGCAATCGATCAGTAACATTATATGCTTCGTAATTTCGACAACTTGCAACTGATATCAAGTGGGATGATGCCGCACTTGTGAGTCAATTTCTCTACGGATTACAATATGAGGTAAGGAAATTGATGCTTAATTTACCTGATCCTCAAACATTGAGTCAAGCAATCGACTTTGCTGTGAAGTGCGATAATCGACTTTTTGAATTTCGATCCGAGAGTCGCACAAGTGGGCCTCAACGTTACTACAATTCAATGGCAACACCGACGTCTCCTCAACACATACCTTCGGAAGTAGAGGATATGCAAATTGATGCGGTACGTTTCAAACCTCTTACTGAGCAAGAAAAGTCTCGTCGTCGACAAGAAGGATTGTGCTTATATTGTGGAGAACCTAAGCACACTGCTCAACATTGTCCAAAGAAGCGACGTAACTACAAAATGAGGAGTACGGCTGTCAAAGAAGACAGTATGTCGGAAAACGAGTACGTCCAGCTACAATAGGGACCGTGCGGCTGGAATCTTGTACAACTTCTAATAAAGGTCCTATCCTCTCCTCAAAACCATCTCCTTGTTTTATAATAGATGTGCGTTTAGGACCTAATAATTACAAAGCCTCTGCCTTGGTAGATTCAGGAGCCTCATCTTGTTTTTTAGATGAAGAATTTGCTAGATGTCATAGAATATCATTAATACAAAAAACTAAACCTGTACACGTAGAAGTCATAGATGGTCGTCCGTTGTCTTCTGGAGATGTAACTCACGAAACACTTCCTGTAGATGTAGTAATAAATGGTCATAGTAGTTGCGTAATTTTTAATATAATTAGATCTCCCTCTAATCCAGTAATTTTAGGCTTATCATGGTTAGAAAAGTATAATCCTCGAATAGATTGGATTTCTCGTAAACTTGATTTTCCTCAGAGCATTAGTAACAGTTCTATTAACCAAGTAAAAAACCATGAGTCTAGTATAGTAAAACTCGCACCTATAGGTGCAAAAGCATTTATACACGCAGCAAAAGAAGGATCAACTTTTGCTATTTATGCTGCACCTATTTCTGAAAGCGTAAAGACTTCAAGTGGCATTCCAAGTCAATATCAGGATTATCAAGACGTTTTTGAGAAAAAGAATGCAGATATTCTTCCTGAGCATCGCCCATACGATTGTTCAATCGATCTCAAGGAAGGAACTCAGCCACCATTTGGACCAATTTACAGTTTATCGCAAGATGAGTTGGCTGAACTCAAGACATATATTGACGAGAATTTAGCAAAGAATTTCATACGCCATTCAAAATCTCCAGCAGGAGCTCCAATTTTATTCGTAAAGAAAAAAGATGGATCTTTACGAATGTGTGTTGACTATCGAGGACTCAACAAGATCACAATCAAGAACAGGTATCCATTACCTTTGATATCAGGACTCCTTGACGAGTTAAATCAAGCTAAGATCTATACAAAAATAGATCTAAGAGGAGCATATAATCTAGTACGGATCAAAGAAGGAGATGAATGGAAGACTGCGTTTCGAACCAGGTACGGGCATTTTGAATATAATGTCATGCCTTTTGGACTCACGAATGCACCAGCTGCTTTTCAACATCTCATGAATGATGTATTTCGTGAATTCTTAGACAATTTTGTCGTCTGTTACCTAGACGATATCCTGATTTATTCTAAGAATGTTGAAGAACATGAAATACATGTTCGTCAAGTATTACAAAAACTCAGAGATGCAGGATTGTACGCCAAGATGGAAAAGTGTGTATTTCACACTACTCAAGTTGACTTTTTAGGATACATCATTTCAAATGATGGTCTTATGATGGATTCTAAGAAAGTCCAAACAATCATGGATTGGAAGATTCCAAAGACTGTGAGAGATGTCCAATGTTTCTTGGGATTTGCCAATTACTATCGGATCTTCATCAAAGACTTCTCACGAGTTGTAGCTCCACTTACACGCTTGACTAGTAAAGATAAATTCCAATGGAATCAAGAAGCGGAAGCAGCATTTGAAGCCTTGAAGACATCGTTTGTCTCTGCACCAGTCTTATATCGTGTTGACTTTTCCAAGGCATTTTTTATGGAAACAGACGCATCGGATTTTGCCTTGGGTGCAGTTTTATCACAAATGGGAACAGATGACAAACTTCATCCGATAGCTTTTCATTCAAGAAAATTCTCAGCAGCCGAGATCAATTATGAGATCCACGATAAAGAACTTCTTGCAATCGTGGATTCCTTTCAAGAATGGCGTCATTATCTAGAAGGTGCTTCTAGTCCAGTCACTGTGTATACAGATCACAAGAACCTCGAGTATTTCATGTCAGCACGCGTGTTGAATCGTCGTCAAGCTCGTTGGAGTATGTCTTTATCAAGATTCGACTTCATTATCACTTATCGGCCAGGAAAACAACAAGGTTTGTCCAATGCCCTATCTAGACGTTCTTATTTTGCACCAAAAGAAGGAGATGCAGCTTTTGAGCAACAAAGAACGGTCCTCTTGAAACCGGAGCAATTTCATCTCCGAGCAGTGAAATCAACATTGACTGTTGATTCAACTTTTCTCAAGCAAATCCAGTCCAGTATGTCCTCAGACCCTCTTGTTCATGATATCGAGAATAATTCTTCCAAGTCTCATGATTCTTCTAAGTTCGAGTTCAAGAATAATCTATTATATTTTGAAGGACGCCTATATGTTCCAGAAGGAAAAGCACGTTTGCGTGTTCTTCAAGCACGTCATGACTTTCCAGCAGCAGGGCACTTTGGATATAATAAGACTCTGGAACTCATATCAAGAGATTTTTGGTGGCCACAAATGTGGAAGTCAGTCAAAGAATTTGTACAATCATGTGATATTTGTTCAAGATCAAAAATTCCTCGACATCGACCTTACGGACTTCTTCAGCCATTACCTATACCAGAACAACCATGGTCTTGTGTTTCTATGGATTTCATCACAGATCTTTCAAACTCAAGATCTTATGATTCTATATTTGTGATAGTAGATCGTTTCACCAAGATGGCACATTTTATGCCATGTACAAAATCTATCACAGGTGAAGAAACAGCTAAGCTTTTCATTGATAATATCTATCGCTATCATGGATTACCTAAAGATATCATATCGGATAGGGGAACTCAATTTGTGTCGAGATTCTGGAGGACTCTTTTCAAGATTTTAAAAGTGGACATAAAGCTATCTTCAGCTTTCCATCCTCAAACTGATGGACAAACAGAGCGCGTAAACCAAGTCTTGGAACAGTATTTAAGGTGTACCATCAACTACCAACAAGATGATTGGACAAACCTTCTGCCATTGGCAGAGTTTGCTTATAATAATACGGTACATTCTTCCACGCAACAAACACCTTTCTTTGCCAATTATGGCTATCATCCACGACTTGATACTTTTGATTTTTTAAAAGTTGATAATCCTGCAGCAGAAGATATGGCAAATCGGTTGTCAGAGTTACATGCAATAATGAAGGCGCAGTTGAAGAAAGCTCAAGAACGACAAAAGATAAATGCAGATGTATATCGTAAAGAGCAACCACAACTCAACGTGGGTGATAAGGTATGGCTACTTCGTTGCAATATCAAGACCACTCGATCTTGTGACAAATTGGACTATCGTAGGCTTGGCCCCTTTTCTGTTTCTGAACAGATCAACCCAGTTGCATATCGGTTACATCTACCGGAGTCAATGAAGATCCATCCTGTATTCCACGTGTCTCTTCTTGAACCATATAAGACAGTGGATATACAAGGAAGAAGACAAATGCCACCGCCTCCTATAGAAGTAGATAATAATGAAGAATTTGAGGTGGAAGAGATATTAGACTCAAGGCGGCGCCGAAATAAGCTGGAATATCTTGTTCATTGGTGCGGATATGATATTAGTGAGCGCACATGGGAGCCATCCAGGAATCTAGCAAATGCATCAGCTAAAGTCAAAGTTTTTCATCAACGACATCCATCAAAACCAAGATGAAAACCTCTCTTATAAAAGAGACAAGATTGAGGAAGTTATGAAGGCCTCAACAGTGATCAAATAACAGGGTGGTCTTCTCGCCCTGGAATGGGACACTATCGATGGCTAAGAGGACCCATCAACTATCTTCGAAGAGAACAAAGATCAGAGTATGTAGCAAATATAATTCGCCGCATATTAGATTTTCTCAATATATAATCACCGCTCCTCGTGGAACTCGTCCCTAGAAGGGGGGGTAATGTCACGGACATACATATAATTACCTATATGAATAGATAAAAGTATGTAAAAGTAGGTTAATTGTGTAATATCTTCTAGAGAAGCTTCTTAGAAGCTTCATAGACGCTGCTTTGACTTTATAGGAGTCTATAGTTGACTTTTAGGTTAGAAACTTGGTCAACAAGTTAGCCATGTGCCACGCATGTTGGAAGCTTAAAGAACAAGCTAACTACGTGGTCCATCCATAGAAAACTTGCCTTGCAAGCAAAGGCATGTGGCCTAGAAAGTCAACATATATTGGAGGTCTTATAGAACATCGCCACGTGGCTTCTAGTTAGATAGTATATATAGAGGCAAGAGTGAAGCCCTCTTCACTCTTGTCAACTCCTTTCTTGCTTCTAGTCTAGTTTCAAGGGTCTCTAGTTTTCTTGTATTTTGGCAATAGCCATTCCAGTTTCTTCCTTAATATACATATTTCTATTTTGTCCTATTTCTTTTTGAGAAAAGTCTCACTTACTCTTTAGCTTTCATCGAGTTCTTGTCCCTGACAATTGCCTTTGCTGTGAAGTGCGACAATCGTCTTTTTGAATTTTGATGTGAGAACCGTACAAGTGGACCTCAACGTTACTACAATTCAATGGCAATACCAACACCTCTTCAATACATATATTCACAAGTAGAGGATATGTAAATTGATTTGGTACGTTTTAAACCTCTTACTGAGCAAGAAAAGACTCGTCGTCGTAAAGAAGGACTATATTTATATTGTGGAGAACCAAAATACACCACTCAACATTGTCCAAAGAAATGACGCAACTACAAAATGAGGAGTATGGATGTGAAAGAAGATAATATGTTGGAAAACGAGTTTGTCCAGCTACAATAGGGACAATGTGGCTGGAACCTTACACAACATCTAGTAAAGGTCCTATTCTCTCCTCAGAGCCCTCTCCTTGTTTTACATTAAATATTATTTTAGGACCTAAACATTACAAAGCCTCTACCTTTTTAGATTCAAGAGCCTCAACATGTTTTTTAGATGAAGAATTTATCGAAAGACATAGCATATCTTTTGTAAAGAAAACTAAACCTGTTCATGTAGAAGTCATAGATGGTCGTCCATTATCTTTTGGAGATATTATTGATGAAATATTTCTTATAGAAATAATAATCAATGGTCATAATAGCTTTGTAGTATTTAATATCATTAGATCTGTTTCTAATCCAGTCATTTTAGATTTATCGTGGTTAAAAAAATACAACCTTCAAATAGATTGGATTTCCCAAACTCTTACTTTCTCTAAAATTATAATTAATAATATAGTTAATCAAGTAGAGAGTCATAAGTCCAATTCAATTAAATCCGTGTATATAGGTGCAAAAGCTTTCTTGCATGCTGCTATGAAAGAATCACCATATATTATTTATGCCACACCTTTTTCTACAGGTAGAAAGACTTCTAGTGGCATTTGAAGTCAATATCAAGAATTTCAAGATGTATTTGGAAAAAAGAATGCGGATACACTCCCGGAACATCGTCCCTATGATTGCTCAATTGACCTTCAAGAAAGAGCACAACCGCCATTAGGACCAATCTACAATTTATCACAAAATGAGTTGACTGAACTCAAGGAGTATATTGGAGAAAATCTAGCCAAGAATTACATACGCCATTCTAAATCTCCGGCAGGAGCTCCAATTCTATTTGTGAAGAAAAAAGATGGATCATTGCGGATGTGTATTGATTATTGATGACTCAACAAGATTACCATCAAGAATAGGTATCCACTACCTTTAATATCTGGACTTCTTGATCAGCTGAATCAAGCTAAAATCTATAGAAAAATAGATCTTCGGGGAGCATACACTCTAGTATGCATCAAAGAAGGAGATGAATGGAAGACTGCATTTCGAACTAGGTATGGACATTTTGAATACAACGTCATGCCATTTTGGACTTACAAATGTACCAGTAGCTTTTCAACATCTAATGAATGATGTTTTTCGAGAGTTTTTGGACGATTTTGTAGTCTATTATCTAGACAACATTTTAATCTATTCTAAGAATCCAAAAGAATATGAACTTCATATTCGTCATGTGTTACAAAAATTAAGAGATGCAGGACTCTATGCTAAGATAAAAAAGTATGTATTCCACACTATTCAAGTCGATTTCTTAGGTTACATCATTTCAAATGATGGACTTATGATGGATCCTAAGAAAGTTCAAACTATTACAGATTGGAAGATCCAAAAACAGTAAGAGATGTCCAATGATTTTTGGGATTTGCTAATTGCTATGGGATCTTCATCAAAGACTTATCTCGAGTTGCAGCTCCACTTACACATTTGTCTTGTAAAGACAAACTCCAATGGAATCAAGAAGTGGAAGTTGCTTTTGAATCTTAGAAGACAACATTTGTTTCTGCACCAATCTTGTATCATGTTGATTTTTTCAAAGCGTTCTTTATAGAAACAGATGCATCAGACTTTGCTCTGGCTGCGGTTTTGTCACAAATGGAAACAAACGACAAACTTCATCCAGTAGCCTTTCATTCAAGAAAATTCTCAGCAGTAGAAATTAGTAATGAGATCCATGATAAAGAACTTCTTGCAATTGTGGATTCTTTTCAAGAATGGCATCATTATCTAGAAGGTGCTTCCAGTCCAATCACCGTATATACAAATCACAAGAACCTCAAGTATTTCATGTTAGCATACATATTAAATCATTGTCAAGCTCATTGGAGCATGTTTTTATCAAGATTTGAGTTCATCATCACTTATCGACCAGAAAAATAACAAGGTTTAATCGATGCCTTGTCTAGACGTTCTTATCTTACACTAAAAGAAGGAGATGTAGCTTTTGAGTAATAAAGAATGGTTCTCTTGAAGCTAGAGTAATTTCATCTTCGAGCAATAAAATCAACATTGACTGTTGATTTAACTTTTATTAAGCAAGTCCAGTTAAGTATGTCTTCAAACCCTCTTGTTCATGATATCAAGAATAATTCTTTTAAATCTCATGATCCCTCTAAATTCGAGTTCAAAAACAACCTACTCTATTTCGAAGGATGCCTATATGTTCCTTAACGAGAAGCATATTTACGTATTCTTCAAGCTCATCATGACTTCCTAGTAGCAGGACATTTTGGATACAATAAGACTTTGGAGCTGATATCTAGGGATTTTTGGTGTCCTCAAATGTAGAAGGTAGTCAAAGATTTTGTACAATCATGTGATGTTTGCTCAAGATCAAAAACTCCTCGTCATCGACCTTTTGAACTTCTTCAGCCATTACCCATTCCAGAACAACCATGGTCTTCTGTTTCTATGGACTTCATTATAGATCTTCCAATCTCAGGTCCTTGCGACTCTATATTCGTGATAGTAGATTGTTTTACCAAGATGGCACATTTTGTACCATATACAAAATCTATCACAGGTGAAGAAATAGCTAAGCTCTTTCTTGATAATATCTTTTGCTATCATGGATTACCCAAGGATATTATATCAGATAGGGAAACTCAATTTGTATCAAGATTTTAGCGAACTCTTTTCAAGATTCTAAAATTGGATATAAAACTATCTTCAACATTCCATCCTCAAAGTGATGGATAAATGGAGCGTGTTAATTAAGTTTTGGAGCAATATTTAAGATGTACCATCAACTACCAACAAGATGATTGGACAACTCTTTTGCCATTGGCAGAGTTTGCTTACAATAATATAGTACATTCTTCTACAAAACAAACACCTTTCTTTACTAATTATGGTTTTCATCCACGACTTGATACTTTTGACTTTTCAAAAGTTGATAATCCTGTTGCAAAAGATTTGGCAATTCATTTGTCTAAGCTACATGCAACGATGAAGGCGCAGTTAAAAGAGGCTCAAGAACAACAAAATGTCAATATAGATGTCTATCGAAAGGAATAACTACCATTTTACTTGGGTAATAAGGTATGGCTACTTCATCACAATATCAAGACCACTTGTTCTTATGATAAGTTGGACTATCAAAGGCTGGGACCTTTTTCTATTTCTGCACGAATCAATTTAGTTGCATATCATTTACATCTATCGAAGTCAATGAAAATCCATCTAGTATTCTACGTGTCTCTTTTTGAACCTTACAAGACAGTGGACATACCAAGAAGATAACAAGCTCCACCTCCTCCTATAGAAGTGAACAATAATAAAGAGTTTGAAGTGGAAGAAGTCTTAGATTTAAGGTGGCGCCGAAATAAATTAGAATATCTTGTCCATTGGCACGAATATGATATTAGTGAATGCACATGGGAGCTAGTAAAAAATCTTGTAAATGCAGCAAAGGCGATGGAGGCTTTTCATCGACAACATCCATCAAAATCAAGATGAAAACCTTCTTTATAAAAGAAACAACATATAGGCAAGATAACATTCTATTTCCAGTCATTGTTTGTAGCTTCTTTGTAGTTGTGATGCTCAGGAGAGGGAGAACCAACTACCAGCGGATTCGACTCAAGAGCCTTCATCTGCTGACCTGTCGGATGAGATATTACGATTGTCACAACTTTCAAGACAATGCAATCGAGATGAAGAACTTCAAGAACGACATGTTCTTCCTCGAATAGATAGTAAGATACAACGCGTTTGGTATCACGACTTGGGAAGGGACTCCCGATGTTTGGTGATTTTGCTAGAGGTAGGAACAACTCCTGATGGAGTTCCAAATGCTCTATTCGAAAGAAGTTATGAAGGCCTCAACAATGATCAAATAACTCGGTGGTCTTTTCGCCCTGGTATGGGACACTACCGATAGTTGAGAAGCCCTATCAAGCATCTTCGAAGAAAACAAAGATCAGAGTACATGGCGAGTATAATTTATCATGTCATAGATTTTCTCAATATATGATGACCGCTCCTCGTGGAACTCGTCCCTAGAAGGGGAGGGGGGGGGGGAGTAATGTCACGGACATACTCATAATGTCAAGGACAAGAACTCGATGAAAAAACAATCTAGACAAGTGAACCTTCACTCAAAGAAAGGTAACAAAATATAAATAAATAAGTATGTATATTGAAAGAGAAACTAGAATGGCTATTGCCAAAAGACAAGAAAACTAGAGACCCTTGAAACTAGACTAGAAGCAAGAAAGGAGTTGACAAGAGTGAAGAAGGGTTCACTCTTATCTCTATATATACTATCTAAGTAGGGGCTACGTGGCGACATTCTATACGACCTCCAATATGTGTTGACTTTGTAGGACACATGCCTTGACTTACAAGGTAAGTTTTTCTACGTGTGGGCCACATAGTTAGCTTGATCTTCAAGCTAACAACATGTGTGGCACATGGCCAATTTGTTGACCACATTTCTAATCCAAAAAGCCAATTAAAGACACCTATGAAGTCAAAGTAGCATCTATGAAGCTTTTAAGAAGCTTCCATATTAAATACTATAGAATTAACTTACTTTTACCTACTTTTATTTACTTCTACTTATTTATATATGTAATTACTAGCTTACATGAGTATGTCCATGACACATAATTACATATATAAATATGTAGAAGTAAGTAATAATAGATAAAAATAAGTTAATTTTATAGTATTTGACATGGAAGCTTACTAGAAGCTTCATAGATGCTGCTTTGACTTCATAGGTGTCTTTAATTGACTTTTTTGATTAGAAACGTAGTCAACAAGTTGGCCATGTGACACACATGTTGTTAGCTTGAAGATCAATCTTAATATGTGGCCCACACGTAGAAAAACTTACCTTGTAAGTCAAGGCATGTGTCCTACAAAGTCAACACATATTGGAGGTCCTATAGAACGTCGCCACGTAGCTTCTAATTAGATAGTATATATAGAGACAAGAGTGAAGCCTTCTTCACTCTTGTCAACTCTTTTCTTGCTTCCAGTCTAGTTTCAAGGGTCTCTAGTTTCTTTGTCTTTTAGCAATAGCCATTCCAATTTCTTTTTCAATATACATACTTGTTTATTTATATTTTGTTACCTTTCTTTGAGTGAAGGCTCATTTGTCTAAATTGCTTTTTCATCAAGTTCTTATCCTTGACAACACATGATGGACGTTTTTAGTTTTGATCATATTTGTTTGTCCATTTACAACCATCTGCACCATAGTAAAGCCATTTCCAATGGCTTCACATGTGCCACTGTTCGTCAACACCACTTTTGATGCTGGAATAGCCTCATAAGTATCAAATGAGCACTTATAAGATATTATATGCTTGGAACAACTTGAATCCACAATCCATCTTGACATGGCAGCCGTAAAGGTTGCATTTATTGTTGTGAATGCATAATCTTGTCCTCCAAACTCATCTTGCATACTATTTGCATTCTCTTTTTTCATCTTTTTGTCTTTGTAGCAATTTTGAGCAAAACAGCCTACTTTGTCACAAATGAAGCCAGATTTGACATTACCTCGTTGATTTGGATAGTTGCTCTTGCCTTGACGTGAATAAAGTACTGAATCTTCACTTTGGGACTCATTTTCTTTTTTCTTAGTTACTTCATGGACAAGTCTTGCCGGCTCATAGTCCATTGTAAGATCTTTTAGCTTGATGGACTCTAATGTCACAATAAGATAGTTGTAGGATTTGAGAAGGCTCATTAGTTAGGTCATGACAATATCACTTTCTTCTAAAGGCTTGTCAAGAATTGTTAGTTACTTTGCAAGAGCCTTTATGTTATTGACATGAGCCATGAGGTCTTCACCTTCTTCCATATTGTAAGTAAAGAACTTCTTCCTTGTATAGATGATGTTGAATAAGTTTTTGCTCTCATAGGTGTTGCAAAGAGTCTTCCGTGCTTCCGCTGGTCCTTTGCAAGAGATAATATGGGAGAAGTTTGTTTCATCCACATTGGTTGCAATCAATCTAAAAGCCTTCTTTTCACGATGTTTTAATTCCTTATTTTCTTTCATATCAGCATCTTTGCTTGGAGCCTATAGTATCCCAAAGGTCCAAAGATGCCAACAAAAGATCTATTTTTACCTTCCAATGGTAGAAATTTTTACCTCTAAACTTCTCAATAACTCTCAATTCTTTACTCTCACTTGAAACCATGTCTAAGGAAGAGTTGTATCAAAAAAGATTTTAAGAAAAAGTCCTAAAGCTCTCAAAATCAACGAGAAGGTTTTGTTGCCTTAGAATCACAGAATCCTTTTTTATAAATAAATTAGTGTTTTTACTCCCAAAAACACTTTCAACTTCACTTCTAAGACTTTTCACAAGTCTGATGACCTATCTTAGTGTCTCAAATCTGATTTGCCACTCTAATATCACTCTTATTCTCACAAATCACCTCTATACACCATAAGAGGCCTTTTAAGCATAATTAGTAACTTTAAGACATGAAATTATAAAGTTAGATTACCAAGGATCTATCTCAACAATAGCACAATGCAAACTTTGCCTTTAGATGAAAAAAATAAAACACCAACACCAAAATGCTCTTAACCTCAAGTAAGAGCAAACTAAGATCTAGATCTAGATCTAAATTTGAAAGTTAAGTACTTCTAAAGCCTAACATCAGCAACAACAACTTGATCTCCTCCACACTTACAAAATCACTTCAAACAACTTCAAAAAAATACTCAAGAAAATGTGAGTAGGCCCATAATCTATTGAAGAAAAAAATTCTAAAAGCTACAAACACTTAGCATCAGCAAAGATTATACTCTAAGAAAAGTGTGGAAAAAGATGTCTCTTACTTCCAACACCCTTTACTTATAGGTCGAGTTTACATCCCAAGTACATAGACTTCATCTAGAGTCACCTTCATCTTTTTAATCTAGATCTAGATCTAAATTCATTTTAACTTAGCCGCCACCTTAAAACTTTAGCCACCGCCATAATAATTTTTTTTAATCCTGTGGTGCCTTTTGACTATTAGTAACTTATTATGCTTATATGGTGGTAACTAAGTAAAAAATTGGTGATCTTGAACACTCTTATGAGTCAATTGTATTAGAAACTAAGAAATGATATAAAAGATCCATTATTATTATTATCTAATCCTTAAATATTCAATGATGCTATTAACCAAGTTGTGAAGTGTAATAATTAATTATTTCAATGTCATCAAGGTCATTGCTTGTGGACTTTAATAAAGTAATGTATTAAAAATTCATACTTTATTACTTCAATAAATACATTGCTTCTATACTTTAGAGCTGAGGATATACAAATTGATACAATACGGTTCAAATTTCTTACAATAAAAGAGAAAAAATGTCAATTTGAATAAGACTTATACTTGTATTATAGTAAAAAAGACCACAAATTTGAAAGTTGTCTAAAGAAAAAATATACAATTAGGACTAAGAGTACAATCATTTAAGAAAACAAAGAGGCCAAGCTATAATACTAACCATATAGTTGGATATTTCAAGACCTCAAATTTATTAAAGGTTCCATATCTCTGTTAATCTGCTTTTTATTTTATTATATCTGTATTTTTTGACCTACAAAAACTTCAAACAGTTGCTCTATTAGATTTAGAAACATCTCCTTACTTTTTAGATTATGAATTTTTCAAACTTCATAAAATTTCTCTAATACAAAAGTTAAAACTTGTACATGTAGAAATAATATATGATTGATCTTTATCTTTAAGTAATATTATTTATAAAACCATACTACTAGAAATATCATTTGAGGGCCATAGTAGTAAAATAGTATTTAATAAAAATAGTATTTAATAAAAATAGTATTTAATAAAAATAGTATTTAATATTATTAGAATCCCATCTAATCTTATCATTCTATGACTTTTGTAGTTAAAAAGATATAATCGATCTATAGATTGGTGGTTTTATAAGATTGAATTTCCTATAGAATTCCTTTAGACAAAACCTATCAAAAAGTCATTAACAACAAAGCCTTTATTTCTTGAAGCAAGGGCTTTTATGAAGACGAATAAGAAAAAAATGCCATTTATTACTTATGCAATTCTAGCTCATACAGATGTAAGCTTGCAAGTAGATTTTTCAAAGTAATATAAGAAATTTCAAGATATCTTTAAAAAAAAAATGATAACATATTATTGGAGCATTGATCATATGATTGTGCCATCAATCTTCAAGAAAAGGTTCAACTACTATTTAGTCCAATCTAAAATCTATTATAGAACAAGCTTTCAACATTGAAGGATGACATCAATGAAAATCTTATAAAGAACTTTATTTGACATTCCAAATCTCTAACAAGTGAAAAAATATTTTTATAAAAAAAAAGATGAATCTTTGCAAATGTATGTTGATTATTGCAGCCTTAACAAAATAACTGTAAAGAATTGTTATCCTTTATCATTGATGTGAAGGCTTTTGGAGTAATTCAGTCAAGCGAAGATCTACATTAAAATAGATCTCTATAGAGCATATAATATGGTGTGGATTAAAGAAAGAGATAAATAAAAGACATCATTTTGGACAAGATATAGACATTTTGAATATAATGTCATCTTTTTATTTGACAAATGCTCCAAATATATTTTAGCATTTGATGAATGATATTTTTTTTCAAATTTCTAGACAAGTTTGTTATTTGCTATCTTGACGATATTTTAATCTATTCTAAGATTCCTAAAGAATATGAAGAACATGTGAAATTAGTCTTACAAAAATTATAAGATATAAGATTATATGCCAAATTAAAAAAAATATATATTCTATTAATAAAAAGTAGAATTTCTTGGATATATTATATCCTCTGAAGACCTATTGATGGACCCAAAGAAAGTTTAAGCTATAATAGAATAGGTAATTTCAAAGATAGTATAGAATGTACAATATTTTTTTAAATTTTCTATTTTTTATTAGATATTTATCAAGAATTATTCTTAAATTATTGCTCCTCTTATTTTGTTGACATCAAAAGACAAATTAGAATAGGAACCTCAAGCACAAAGAGCTTTTCAAGATTTGAAGGTAATTTTTACTACAACTTCAATTTTATTGCATCAAAATTTTATGAAGATCTTCTATTTAGAGATTGATATTTTCTACTTTGGATTAAAAGTTGTACTATCATAGGTAGAAAAAGATAGAAAGCTCTACTTATTTGCATTTTATTCTAAATTATTTTTAGCTACAGATATCAATTATGAGAATCATGATAAAAAGCTTCTTGTAATTGTAGATTCTTTCCAAGAGTGGCATCACTTATTGGAAGGTTCTACACATCTTATGACTCTTTCATAGCCAAAATAATTTTATCTTTGTACTACTTCTATGGTTACATTTGTTGATTCAAATTCTCTTAAAATTTTTTATATAGCATCAAGTAAGGACTCATTAATTTGCAATATCAAGCAATGCTTTCATAACAATAAGTTTTAAGTTTGTAAAAGAACTTTTGTATTTTGAAAATTGTTTATATATTCTAAAAAGATCGGTGCAACTTTGTGTTCTTTAATCTTGTCATGATTTCTTAATTGCATAATATTTTGGATTTAAAAAAAATATTAGAACTTATTTCTTAAGATTTCTAGTAGCATCAAATATAAAAAATCATGAAGGACTTTGTTTTCTCATGTGACATCTATTTATAATCTAAGAATTCTTGACATTGTCATCATGGATTTCTATAGCCACTACCAATTCCAAAGCAACCATGGTCTTCAATATCAATAGATTTTATCATTGATCTACTACCATTAGATATATTTGACGCTATCTACATTATTGTGGATTCACTTACAAAGATGGCTTATTTTGTTCCATACAAAAAAATAATTTTTAGAGAAGAAAATGCAAGAATCTTTTTTGATAATATATATCAATATCATGGCCTACTTAATGACATCATTTTTGATTAAGGACCTTAATTTATATCAAAATTTTGAAAATATATTTTTTGAAATATTGAAGGTGGATATCAAACTTTTTTCTACCTTCCATCCTCAAATTGATGGTTAAATAGAACAAGTCAATTAAGTTTTGGAGCAATATTTATGATGTACCATCAATTATCAATAAGATGATTGAACCTTATATTTATCTTTAGTAGGATTTTCTAATAATAATATCCTTCATGATTTAATTTAATAAACATCATTTTACACCAATTAAGGTTACCATCTAAAACTTAATTTATTAGGTACATCAAAAGATGATAATCCAACTACTAAAGATCTTACAAAATAATTTTCATAGTTCTAGATAACTTTGAAGCTTCATTTACAAGAAGCCCAAGATTCTTACAAAGTATCTTTAGATAAATTAAAAAAAGAATTTTCTACTTTTTAAGTTAGAAATAAAATATGGCTTCTTCAACAAAATATCAAGACTAATTAGCATTACAATTAGTTGGACTACAAAAGACTAAAGCTATTTTGTATTCAAAAGCATATCAATCTAATGGCTTATTGGTTGGAACTACCTACATCTATAAAGGTACATCCAGTTTTTTATGTTTTTCTTTTAGAGATTTATTTAGAATCAATTATTTCAAAAAGAATATAACCAACATTGCCTTGTATTGAAATAGATAATCATGTGGAATATGAGGTAGAAAAGATCTTTGATTCATGAAAAAAAAGAAATAAGTTAGAATATTTTATTCATTGGCAGAGCTATGATATCAATATGCATGCCTAGAAACCAAGACAAAATTTAACTAATGCACCACAAAAGATATAAGAATTTCATCGAAAATATTTTCAAAACTCTAAACCTATTTTAGAATGACTTCTTTATGAAGCTATTGCTAGGATGTTATATATAATAAAGAAATCAAATATAAAATTAACACTCTTTGTAGAACTCAAAGTTAGAAGGAGAAGTGATGTTACATACATTTAATAAGAAGATTTAAGGAAATTTCTAGGAATATTCTATTATATTCTAAAAGATTTAAAAAGATTTAAAAAGAATTTTCAGAATATTTTAAAAATATTCTAGAAAGTTCTAAAAGATTTTTAGAATATTTTAGCGGATTCTAAAAAGTTTTAAGAAGATTAATGAAGTTATTCAAGAAGCTTCCTAAGATTTTTATATCTTTAAGCAATATAGAAACTTCTCAAGAAGCTTTCTAAGATTACTTCATCTTCAAGTAATATGGAAACTTCTTGAAAAGCTTTTTAATACCTAAAATATATTAGAGTTGAGACCAAGGAAATCTTTAGTCTCAACAATACATCTTTTAGACCTCTAGCTCATCTTTCTTGGTATTGATCTTATACTCATCTGGTTTAATTAAGATCTTATTAGTTTTTTTGTTAAAAATCTTTCATTCAACTTTTTGTTTGGTCTCTTGTGTAGTGTACTTATAACATTTCTTATCTTTGGCAATAGAAATTCTAGTTTAATATTATATAATTTTTGAATAATTATCTAGTCTTTTTGAGCAACACAAGAATGTATTAATCCTTTAGTTCTTTGAAATTCATGTCTTTGATACTAATTTATTTTCAAAAAAAAAAATATATATTTTTATATAAAATTTAATTATATATTTAAATATGAATATGATGAAATAATTATTCGAATATATTATTTTTAATTATTAAAATATATTAAAGTTTTTAAATTATATTTCTAAAATAATAATAATAATAATTAATTTGGTATAATCTATATATAACTATGGATGCTATAAAAAATATTACATAATGTCAAGAATATGAATTTCAAAGAACTAAAAGATCAATAAATTCTTGTGTCACTTAAGTAGATTAGAAAATCATTCAAAGATAATATAATATTAAATTAAAATGGCTATTACTAAAGATAAGAAGACTAGAAAGACTTGAAATACAACTAAAGATTAAAAAAGTCTTGATAAGAGTGAAGAAGGCTTCATTCTTCCTTCTATATATACTATCTAACTAGGAGCTATGTAGCAACATTCTATAGAACTCCTAACATGTATCCAATTTGTGAGACATGTATCTTAACTTATAAGACAACTTTTTTATATGCATGCTATATTGTTAGCTTGTACCACAAGCTATCTACATATACAATACATGGCAAACTTGTTGGCCAAGTTTCTAAGCTATCAATCAACTATAAATATGTATAAAATCAAATATGGCTCTATAAGACTTCTAAAAAGTTTTTCCATAAGATAATACCAAATCTACCTACATTTACTTTCTACTTAGTACTTCTTATTTAAATAAATATGTATATCTATGATACATAATCACTTCCAATAGTATAAACTATTATCTAATATAGATAAGAACTTTTAATCTTTTAATATTAATAAGCTTCTTTAAATCTAAGCACATAGTTCTATACTAGTCTAAGATTCTATATTAAACATGCTTCATTTATTATCCTTTTTGTAACTAGAAGAATTATGACATTATTACTGATCATTATTGATAATGTAATAGCTTTGTATAGTAGTTCAAGGATTACTTAGAATATGATAAAAAGAATAGTAAATAATAAATCTTATTTATTTTGTAAAAAAATATAATTTTATTTTAAAATTATTATTAAAAATAAATTTATTAAAATATTATCTTAAAAAATAAATATTCATATTATTCTTTATTATACATAAAATTATTATTATTTTTGGTTTTAAGGATTATAAATAAAATATTAATATTAATATTTTTAGAAATACTTTTGATTTTAACCATTTAACCATTTTTAGAAATTATTTGACAAATTGAATTAAATAAGATCACTTTTTCAGCTCTATTTTCTATAGCCATTGAGAGAATTATTAATACTTTATTTAATTGTTATCATTGACTTTACTTATCATTATTCTTACATATTTCATATTTCTATATCCACTATGAACAAACGAAATTAAAAATATAATCAAGTCCAAAAGTGATATTTTCAAATAAACACTACATATTGCTCAAATAACAATATATTAAGAAAAACAAGTTCCACATACAATTTCAAACAAAACTATTTAAAATTTACCATGTATTGTTGGAACACCAAAATGAGTCACTTCTCTCACACCTGGCATTGTAAAATATATGACCTATTTTCAAATACAAACCTCCCAATTATTAAAAAAAAGACCGAAAAAATATATCTTTTTTCTTGTCTACTCATACTTGTTGCAACTTTGAACCAACAAGCTCATTCATTTATTCATTCATATATATATATATATATATATATTTCTCAAACAAACAAACCAATACATCCATCGTACCAAAGTAACACACCTAATTGTTGTTCTAGATGACACAAAGAAGTCGATCTCTATACTCACCAAAAAGTGAAACAAAAGCAAAAAAAAAAGAAATTAAGAAACATCTCTTGGGCTGATTTGATGTGACGAAATCTAATTCAATACATGAGTAATTTTGCAAAGAAGTAGACTGCAAAAAAAAATAAACATGAAAAATAAAAATAAAAATAAAATGGAAAGCCTAGTAAATGACTTCAGTCTCCTATTCCCAAGTGGGTGACAACTGAGGTCAATTCTCCCGGCCAGCTCCAGACAAGGCCACGGTCAAGTGTGGACTTTCCCACAAACGGGTACAACAACAAAGTGCATAAAAAAAACAACAACAACAACAGAAAGGGGCGGGAGGGATCCATAACCGTGGCGTGGGAATAGAATCCCAAGGGTGGACTGGGTGGACTTAGGTAAACTGGGCCGGGTAAGTGTGAGAGTGAGAGCGAGAGAGCGAGAGTCATGGCGACTAGCGCCATAAACTGGTCGAAGGGGAGGGAGGTGGTGATGAGGACAAGATGATTCCTCATCAATGCAGGGAGAGGGAGCTTATAAGGCTGCCGCTGCTGCTCCTCCTCCCAGTTATGGTCGTAGGGGCGGAGAGAGAGCTTCGTCGTAGTCAGTCAAGCCCATTAGCTCAGCTGCATTGCGAGAGAGGCTCTCAACTCTTCACGCCTTCTTCGTCTTCTTTTGTCCCAGCCTACTTCGTGTTCATTGCGATCGGTCGAGGTCAGAAGTAGCCATCCAATGATTTCGCAGTTGTGAGCGTCGGGAGCAAGGGTTATTGGTTCCACGCTTCTGTGCTTTGCGTTCTCTCTCTTGTGTGTAGGGAGCGCATGACTTAGCCATAAGTTCGTCTCGATATTGAGCAGAATTAGCTCGCGGCTCTGATTGCACTTCTTCATCGGCTGCCGCGTTTGAATTTAGGCAGCCTTTTGCTTTTGCACTGCACTCGGGTTGTTATCATCGCGAGTTGGGTTTGTCCCAAGTTGTTGTTGTTGTTGTTCTTCAGCCAGGCTTCGCAATTTGTGGATAGCGATGAGCACTTGGATTATGCTGGAGGATTGAGTTCGTAGGAAATTCTGTGATGATTATATCTTTTTTATCTTGTGGAATTTTGTGATTAGGTGTAGGCTCTAGATCGTTAGATTATTGAACTTGTAGTGCATATCTAGATTCCTCACTATCGATACATCTCTCAAGGCCCACGCGCTTGGGGGTCCTTTTGATGAAATTCTCTGAGCTCGTTTGCCAGCATTGAGGCAGTTATGTCGCGTGATTGCAAAATATTGGCAGCGCCATCCTCCACCATTGTCAAGCTACTTAGTCCACTCAATTAGCGACCCTAATGATTTGCTATTCACGCCTACATGTTTCCTAAAAACCTGCCACACTAAGCCTGAAATGATCTAGTATATCATAACACTCACATCATAGAACATCTAAGTTCATCACCAAACATTGCATTATAAATCCTCAGTTTGTTCGGAACCGTCTATGCCCCAATCCTGATTGAGTAGAATTTGAGCCTAGGAGATCAAACGACGTGGGAAATCTACAAGAGCGAGGGAGGAGTTTGCTGGCGTCCTTCCGAATCGCGCCTTGTATGTAGTCCCAACTTCATTCTCCAGTCCGTAGCGATCCCAAACTTCCCAATAACAGCAGACATCACCCACAGAGCTTGCATCTTGATTTGCAACTCTATCTTCTGCACTCTGAGTCGAAGAAATTATGGCTTTTGAGGAAAATTTCTTGAGCGCGCAAGTTCTTTATCAGCTCAGCTGGAATGGCAAACTTGAGCATCCCCACATAATCGACGTTGAGTATGCGTCCGACCAAGGTGGCCTCCGTCTGAGAGGTTAGTACATTCCTAATCTGGTAGTTTTATTCGACGTAACCAGCGATGATCTCTGTCAACAGATTTTAAGACCCAATAATCTTGATTGCTTTGAAATATAGTGTTTCCAAGACTTCATTGGTCTGCTTTTAACTCCAACTTCTTTGAGAATTCGCTGCATCTGCATTGATGTAAGAACACCTCTGATTTCCAGGTTTCTTTATATATCTAAGAAAACTGATGCATAATTTTAAGTGTTTCTTCCGTCGCAGATGTGAAGGAGCGACTCACCAGGCTCCGTGGTCATGGCATCAACGACTCGTTTTCATGGTCCTACAAGAGGTTCTTTTCTAATTTAATTCACTTGCGACGGAACTTCAATCGATTTTTTCGTAACGTTCAAGTCAAATGCATCGACAAAGCCAGACTTGTCAGATTAAGTCCTGGCTCTAAACTCTGACTTAACTGTTTTTGCTTCCATTGCGCAGGACTTACAGTAAGACATTTATCTGGAACGACTTGAGTGATGACGATGTGATCCATCCCCTATGCGGTTCTGGAGAGTACGTCTTGAGAGCTTCAGAATTGATTGACACTAATGAAAGTGAGATTTCAACCTTCAAAAACTTGGCTGACGATAGTTTTTTTTAAGGATGCCTATGTCAACTTAAAGTCTACCACTGAATGTTGAGCTGTTTTGTAAGCGTTTATGAGCTTCGTTTGAGGGTTTTGTTATCTAATTCTAGCTTAATATCTATTGTTGCAACGAAATTGCAGGAAAGTCGTGCGATGTTCACAGCAGGCATTCGAACAAAAGTATGCAAAGCTCTCCAACAATGTTACTCGACAATGTAACCTCGAAGCAAGACACGATCATCGGTGATGTGCATTTTGGAGCTCTTGAAAGTGGAGAGAACCGACGCATTGGCGATAAATTGAACTGCTTGGTTCGAAACTCTGGTGCAAATTTGGAGGAGGTCAAAAGTTTGAGAGGTGTATCGGCTGTTATTTCCCAGAGCCTACCCACTCTATATGCGGACCAAGAAATAATGGATGTGGAGAAGTCAGACTTCTGCCTGTCGTCTTCTGATACCGAAATCTCTCCACGTCCTAAAATGACCGTCGACAGCATCAAACCTGTAAAGGACGTCAACCTCGTTGTGATGACGAAGTCGTCAACAGTTCATGGTGTACATACCCCTCCAAGTCCGTCCCTCAAGTCGTCGACGGAACTGCCATTCTCTCCCGGTGGAACAAAGAGACTGTGGGAGAAAGAAATCAGAAAGAGTCTCTTTCGAACTCGAAACTCGTCGAATGTGAATTCAGTCTCTACTGAAGATTTTACAGCGGTGCATATGGAACTTCCACCAAACACCCACAGCACTCACGAAGATAATTCATTCTGGAGAGACAGCCGGTCAAAAAGCCCAAGCCCCTCCAGCCTTAACGAGTTAAAAGAAGTGCAGATCGACAAAGAGGAGGTTGAACAGTCCACTTCGCAGCTGATCAGACTACTCTGGGCTCGGTGGACTGGAGGAAGCAGCAAGGGTAAGCGGATCCCTTACAATACATGTGAAGGGGCATCCACAAAGATTCCAGAATCCAAGCATAACTCGCCGTACCGAACTAAGTCGCCTTACAAAGAGATTAGATCAACTCACGTTGAAGGTTCCCATCAAGAGACCCGTCAATCACTGGCAGTGCAGAGCAAAGCACGTGTTTCTCTTGAGATAAAGGAGATTTTACCGCCAGAGGAGTGTATGCATTATCCGTCACCGATGACTGTTCAGAACGTTACGGAGGTTGCAAGTCCTCATGCACAAACTGACGGGGGTGGGGACGTTTGTACCATCAAGACAATTGTCAGTGAACAGGCTTCACAACCATACCCTGAACCACGGGATTTGAGAACGGATCAAGGAATACTGTCTGAGAAAACACCTGGTTTGCATATTGCCGTGCTTGAAGGTTTGACATCTGACGCACCCAGCGGGCCCGCAGAAGCAGAAGTTGACACCCCTCTACCAGCAGTAGCCAGGTAAGCTCATCTTTTTTATTTCAGAAGCTATTCCACTAGTCTTTTTCCTTCCCATTCTGGCGTGGTTTTCGTCATCGAGTGAGGTTAACTCCTTTCCTCCTGTCTTGTGCAGAGCGAAAACAGGGAACACTCTTTCGAAGCTGAAGACAATCGCATCATCAAAGCCTCTTCCTCCCGGTTTTCACAAGGGAACCAATGACACAAAACCAGTGCAGATCACCCCGAGGAGAACTCCCAGAAATTCTATTCCACTTGCATCCCCACCATTGGTGCGGTCTTTCAGCAGGGATGCAGTGAGGGGCTTTAGCTCGCTTGCTGCCATCTCCCTATGCCCAGATAAGGATTCCGTGGCCTGTACTCCTTCACCGGAGAAAACAATTGTGAAGAAGCGCATCAACTACAGTGCAAGAGAAGAGATGTAGGTCAATTTACGCCTTGTACATTTACTATTCGCCTTGAATCCCGTATTTTTGTATGCCGCTAAGCTTGTTAGAAGGTAGAATCGTGGCATTGAAAGCTGTCGCGCTAAACTATATGCGTCCTATCTGACTGCAGGCCGCTTGTACCTGGATTGACGACTTTGGACTGGGAGAAGGCTCTGCAAGAGGCCACCACTGATTGTTTACCGCCACCGAACTTCAGCGACATCCTTCAGGAATGCTCGTAAGTCTCGGACACAGACATGTGCTAATTCGCTTTTTGTGTGGTTTGCGTGTGGGGTCCACTTTCAGATTGAGAAATGATCACAGGTTACTCTACTGTCATTACCATGAATGTTACACTGGTGCATTGAATTTCATCGCTACGTAAAGCACAGTATCGTCAACAGAGTTACAAGTTTTTTCGATTTCGCAGTTTCTAACATACAAATCGTGATGCATGTTCAGGATCTGTCGACGGACATTCAAACCAGATTCATTGCAGGTGCACATGAGAGGGTGCCATCCTCCGCAATACGCAAGAGCATTCTCCGCGCGGGCATCCCCGCATGTGGTCCGATGCTGAGATTCGTTATTTGTGCGGCTGGCCATCATGATCTATTTCGTGCACACTTCACCACCTCACACAGATGTAATGAGTTTTTATCAGCATGCACGGGGATGCTGCAGTTCAACTTTCGGATAGTCCCTTCCTACGGCAAACGTGTTGAAGGCTGAACGATCAATGATAATCAAGGATGAGAGAATCCAAGAACAGTTCTCCATGTGAGATGGTTTTTTAGGGATAAACTATAAAATCATCTATTCTAAATTTAGTCCAGTTTCTCGTCGGAGAGTGGAATCGTTAGCATTGAGAATTTTTTTGCGATTTGGTGCAAAGTATTTACCCACATTTGGTGAATCGAGTTAGGACTAATGGTAAAATCAACCAGAGTCTAGCCATTCTTTCAATTTCTACGATTGTCAACCAGACGGGATGCTGCAGTGACAGGATTCTCAAACTCATGTTAACAGCTCCATCATTTGAATTCCATGTTTCCTCGGAGATAAACTGAGTTGTATTTCTCAATTAATCGCCGAGATCTGAGAAATGTGCTTGTATTTACTCATGCGCCATCACTCCCCGAGTTGCTACAACCTATCTTCATGGTCCTGAACTAGCGCATGATATCAGTGATGATATGTTGCAATGTTCATGCAGAACTGTCCTCGCGATGCATCGACTTTGATGTTTCCTAAAGAGGCTTCTGCTCCGGATTGTATTCCCAGCTAATCAAACCCGTAGGGTTTTCTTTCAGTTTTGAATTTCAGTTTATTTTAATAATGTTTATTTATCTATCCTTTCAATAGTATGAGCATCTGAAATTTATGTGATATAATTACCAATCCAAGATTCGATGTGCAATATAGAAACACATAGTTTATAAATATTAAACACAATTATAGCAGAAAGTAAGAGCCACAAATGAAAAGATTAATATCGATGGAGGGAGCAGAACCAACTCGAATTAGCTTCTACTTCACTACGAGAGCGGATGCTGCGTATTAGGTGCGCGTTTGCTACCGATTCGTACATAGGATCCAGGGATAGTAGACAACATCTTTTGTCAGAACTTCAAGTCGAGAAGTATGTGGATTTTTCCGGAAGTGATTTCGAACCATGTTCACCTGATAACAAAGGCCCCTTAATATATTAGGAATCGAGCACACCAACTAACGAGGACGGAGGTATCTACCAAGGAAATTTGAGCCAGAGCCAGAGCGCTTGTTGTTGTTTGAACCTTTTGTTTGTCATCCCTGAGCGACATGACACTTACAAAAACCATGGAGGGGGTGTGTGTGAAGCGACTATGGTTTAATTCATCTCAGCTCGGCCGCTGCCTCCTCCTCCTGCTGCTTTTATTTTCAACATTAATTCCAAGGTTGCACAATTTTTAAGTGCAACTAAACTTCCATCATATTTTAGGTACATTTTATTCTGTATTGAATTTATATATGCATTAAGTTTGCTTAATTTTTATTAATATATTTTATGATAATTTATTTTGGATTAGATATGATTAAAGAATAAAAAAATAACAAATGAATTTGGTTTAGAAATATCTCATTAAATTACTTGAAAAGACCATTACCAAGTTTCATTGGCTATGACATTCTTTCTACTTTATTTATATCACTAACATTTTTAGATATAAAATTAAAAGAATGTTAAATAGATCCACACTTAATGAAGAATATGATAATTATAATGAATATCGTTGATTTTTATTGGTTGTAGATCTAATAATGGAAAAATAAATTTAGATTTTTTTTTTTTTTATGATGGCTAAGATGGGTGGATTGATTTAATAAAAACTTGGATCTATTTAACATTCTCTTAAAATTATAGTAATATAAAAAATAAAAAATTGATCTAAACAAATCTTATCTATAGATATTTTATCTATAATAGATTTAAAGATAATATAATTATTTCTAAATTTATTCTAAATAAATATAAAAAATACCTTAAAAAATAATTATATTTTTTATCATAAATATGCATATTTATTCATATAATTACCTAGATGATAGAAATAATTACATTATAGATAGTAGAAGTAGCTATAAGTAGATAAATTTGATAATATCTACTTATTCATAGACATGACTTTGTTCTTATACATGTCTATTTTCGTTTCTTACTTCTAATCTAGTTTCAAGAATCTTTAATTGTTTAGTTTAGTTTCAAGAATATCTAGTTTTTTAGTTTGATTTCAAGAATTTTTTGGCAATAGCCATTCTAGTTTCTTTTTGAATATATATATATAAATATATATATTTATTTTTTTCATCATTTTTTGTTTATGTTCTATGAATTCTTATCCTTGATAGATTTATAAGAGGATACGTATAATATGATAGCTTTGTCTTTTCTTGATTAAGAGTTAAATATCCCTTTGTCTTGAAAAGATATAAGTATATTAGAAGTTATGGATTATCCACTTTTAAACTAATATTGTTCTTAGATTTTTTTAAAAAAAAATTTAAATCCTTGTTCTATTTATTTTGAGTAAAAATAGATATTTTTATTATTATATTATTTTATAAAAATTTGTTGAAATGAAGAATGCAATGGCAAAAATGCAAGAAAAAATGAAGAAATTAAACTTTCTAATGCATTAATTCAATTTATTACTACAAAGAACAATAAGATTGAAAAAAAATAAAGATATTGAGATGATTGGAATTACTTCAACATCTATATCAAATCATATTACTTCTCCTATACTAGAATACCATTTAAGTATTAAAGAACCAAAAATTATCTTGCTTGAGTTTGATGGTATAAATTTAAAATTTAAAGTATTCATGAATTAAATTTAATTAGTGATTGAACTTCAAGCTCAAAGCTATTCAATTCTATGATCACAAGTTAGATTTATTGAAACATTACTTTTAAGTTTTGTTTTATTATAATTTTTATCTTTTCTTGAATAACATGATTTAATATTAGATAATTTAGAGGCTTTTTTGGTAGAATTTCAATTCATGTATAAAAACATGATGAAATTTATATTACAAGTAATAAGATTTATATTTCATAATAAAATAATTGATTAATAATATTATATGCTATATAATTTTATCAACTTGCAATTGATATTAAATAAAATGATGCTACATTTATTGGTAAATTTTTTTATAGATTATAATATAAAATAAAAATAATTAATGCTAAAATTATTCAATTATTAAATATTGAGTCATGCAATTGACTTTGCTAAGTAGTGTGATAATTGACTTTTTGAGATTTGATATAAGAATTGCATAATTGAACCTCAAAATTTTTAAAATTTAATGGCAACATCAACATCTTATCAATACATTTATTTAAAAATAGAAGACATGTAAATTGATGCAATATGTTTTAAACCTCTTATTAAACAAAAAATAAACTTATTATTGTTGAAAAGGATTATGCTTATATTATAGAGAATTTAGACACATTTCTCAATATTTTTTAAAGTAGTGCAACCACAAAATGAGGAATAAGGTTGTTAAAGAAGATAATGTATTAGAAAAAAAAAAAATGTCTAATAATAACATAAACCATGTAAGTAGAATTTCATACAATACTTAGTGAAGGTCTTGTTTTTTTCTCAAAACCCTTTCTTTGTTTTATGATTGATATTTGTTTAGGATCTAAAAATCACAAAGTCTTTATTTTGCTAGATTTAGGATTCTTATCTTGTTTTTTTTTTTTTTTTTTTTTTTTTTAACAATGAATTGATTAAAAGACATATTATATTTTGATAAAGAAAATTAATTTTGTACATGTAGAAGTAATAGATGGTTTTTCAGTTAGAATGCTGCGGTGTAGCAGTGCCATCTTATTTTTTTTCTTTTGTGATCAGTTCTGTTGGTGGCGTGGATCGGTTACTAGCTTCCTGTTGTGGGAGGAGGCTGTTTCAGATCGTGTCTACTTATGGTGGTTAGGTGCCGTTGTTGGGTAGTCTTAGTAGTATTGTTGCCGACGACGTATCCTTGTTTTGGAGCTATTAAAGTGCAGATTAAAGGCACCTTCTTCCTGCGGCAGAGTTGCGTGTGACAGGGCGTTGCTGTCTCCCCTTGTTTGACGGCGATTGTGTTGCTGGCTGCGGCCGCTAGCTTCGGCAGTTACTAGCCTTGTCTAGATTTTTCTTCCTTGTTGCTCCTGGTGACTGCGGCGGAGTGTCAAGTGGAGCAATGCCATGATATAGAACACACATACCCAGACAACTTCTCTATGTGGAGTTGTGGCCGCTAGAAGGTTCGAGTCACGTTTTCTGGACTGCAGGAACTGCCGAGCTGCCTCGACATGTATCTCCAACTTGCAATTAGGCAATACACGATCGCGCTGCTTCCACTTCTCGAGACCTTGGTGGCTCATCTTTGACTAGTGCGTTGACGTTCTGCTGTGTGCTTCGCTGTTAGAACGGTTTGATTGCATATGTCCTCGTTGCTCACCTTCTAGTGAGTTGTACACGAAGAGGTGGAGTTGGAGTTTTGGCTGGATGGTGTAGGTTTTGCTCCCTCTTTCCCACATTGGATTCTGCAAATGCTGTGTTGCAGTGGTGGTGAGTCTACACCAATTTTTGCTCTTCTTTTAGTTATTAGTTGATACCAACATCGGCTAGTATCGATCATTCTACCCTCACTGCTCCGCTGGGCAGTTGATCGTTTGGTGCAGTAGACTCCAACAAGAGATTGCAAGGAAGAAGAGCTTGGTGTTGCCCTCATTATGTATCAGAGCGCACATCTTGCCATGATTGCATTACCATAGATAATTTAGCACATTGGCTGTTGCTTACGGTTGATCATAGGTGACGTTGCTATCGGATGGGGGTTCAATTGATGACCAATCTGATCGGCAAGTGAGTGCTAATACGATAGTAGCATTAGTGTTATGCAAAGGTTGTTGCTCGGCATTGAAGCTTGTTGTTGAAGGTGGAGGCTCTTCATAGATCAAGTAGTGCAGTTTAGACTGTAGAAAAATTATGTGGTAGCCAGGATGTTGAGAATATTGTCAACCCTCTGGAAAAAGACAAAAAAAAAATAAAATAACCATGTGAGTAGCTAGAACTGGAAACTCGGCAGCTTCCTGTAATACTCTTGCTCTTAAACAAGGTGATACCATTCTCAATTGTCAGACTCTTTCATGTTTCTCTGAAGTACTCTGGACACCATCTTAAAGGCAGCTTGTTGCCCGGCTTTAGTTTTATAGCGGCTTAAGAAGTGAACACCATCAATCAACCAAGTGTTAACAAGCACAAAACTGTTGTAGCTGCTCCAGTCATTAATGCTCTATGCTACCATTTGCAAGATCATCTCAATTTTTACTTGGCTGTTGTACTCCACCAGATCAACCACTCGACCTGGAGTAGTAGCTACTCTACAATTACAACCTTCATCTAGCTCGTCATCAACATACTCGCTGTAAGAAATTCCAATAGATGACTGGATGAGGCTATAGGTGGATGAGATGATAATTCATGAAACATTGATTTGTAATTGTAGAAAGATTTCAAAAGGTATTGCAAGATATTTTTGAGAAAAAGAATGTGGATATTTTTAAAAAATATTTTCTACATAATTTTTCAATTAATTTTTTTAAAAAAGAACTCAAGTATTATTTGGATCAATCTACAATTTATTACAAAATAAGTTTGTTGAACTCAAGGAACTCAAAGAACCTTAAAAAAAAATTACATACGCCATTTAAAATCTCCTATATGTGCTTTTATCTTTCTAGTGAAGAAAAAAGATGAATTATTATGGATATGTGTAGATTATCAATGATTTAATAAGATTACCATTCAGAATAGGTACCTTCTACATTTGATATGCAGACTTTTTGATCAATTAAATCAAACTAAGATCTATTAAAAAAAATAAATCTACAAAGAGCATACAATTTGGATGTATAAAAAAAAAGATAAATGAAAGATTAAGGGTTCAAATGATGTCTTTATAATAGATTAATCGAAACCTATTGTATATTTGTTTTAATTAATCGAAACCTTTCAAATACAATAGTGGCATTGGAATGACCTCATGGAGTGAAGAAAATAAGATCAGTACCCTCTCTACCAAAATACAAGTGGAGCCATGAAGATGTGATTTTTTATGGAGTTTTCAATAATTGCTAAAATCTTCAAAGATAAATATCTTTATAAAAATTACATATGACCATGGACAGGGGCATGTGAATAGTCGATCTTAGCATAAAAAGATGTTTTGAACAAAATGATGAAGTTAGATTTATCAACAAGTGCTTTTTTGACCACTTACAATAGCCATCAGCTTTAATAACGAAATCAGTTCTTGGATGAATGAAGGTTGTAGATCTAGATTAAGGATCCTAGAAATCAAGGGTGGAGATGTAGAGGCCTTCCATGAACCTCAACTCACTTGTATAAGAGGGCTTGATTTCCCAAGCTCTTGGTATTTCTTTTTTGTGGTGAAGAGCAAATTTGTGATTTAGAAGGCATTCCATTAGAATTAGTGGTTCCCACACACTTCAATAGTCAAAGGGATTTAAAGAGTCTTGGATTTTTCTCAATCAATTTGTGGTTTTTTTCTTTATTTTGAAAATAAAGTTTTTGAATACATATTTCTTATTATCAACTTTCCAACAAGCTTGATTTGGAATTAGAACAAATTTTTGATGAATTGTTGAGTGCAAGGGGATCTGATGCCTTGGCAATAATTTAAAAAAGGCATCTCTCAGTGCCTTGTGATTGAATTATTCTGAAATTTTGAAAAAACCAAGGTTTATGAGCTGAACTTTTAAGTTCACTGATTTCATAGAAATTGAAGCCGATTTGAATTTTTGGTGAATTTACAAGTGAAAGGAGTAGGCCACCATGGCATTTTCAATTACTCAACTTTGGTAGATTTTGGAGTAGAAGGAGGTCTACTGCCCTCAAGTAGAGCATGCATGAAGTTAGTTTTTTCCATCTTTACCTTGTATTTTTTTTCTTTTTACTCTTCACCTTCAGACTTTTGACTTAACCTTAACTCGAATTTTAACTTCCAAATTTTAACTTTAAATTTATTTCAATTTTTTCTTTACTTTTATTTTTATCTCTATTTTTTACTTTTATTTCATTCTTATTTTCTTTTCCATTTTTACTTTTACTTTGCTTCTACTTCTACTTCACTTTTATTTTATTTTATTTATGTTCTATATACATGATAAATTTTATACACTAAAATAAATCAATAAATTATTATTATTATAATTTTTATATATTAAAATAAATAAATAAATAAATAAAATTTTATTTATTTATTTATATAATAAAATATTAATTAACATTAATAACCATTGCTTAGAAGATAATTAGTTAAATTGAATTATAAGCACCTATATTTAAATTAATTTAGAAATTATACAATTGGAAGTTTTTTATTCTACTTCTCAAATTTGTTGTATAGTACTAGTTTTACAGAGTGGTAGAATTTGGGCTCATAGTATGCTAAGGCTTATTAAAAAGTTAATAACAAGATTTAGCTATCTTCTAAATTTAAATACAAAAAAATAAAAATTTAGTAAGTGGCTTCAAAAATTCCAAACTTGTCTTGAAACTTGCTACTTCAATATTCCAATGACCCTCCTCTCACACATTCCTATCTAAGCCAAAAAATAAAAAAAATAAAAAAATAAAAAATAAAAGAAAAAAAAATATAAACATCCATTTGAGTCTAAAAATTTTATCTTAATCTTCTAATACATTCCTTGAATTACTATAGAATCGAATATCTATTTTAAAAGAAAATACCTTCAAAGATTAAATAATCTATTGAAGCCAATAATCTCTTATTTTAAATTTCATTCAAATTTATTAAATATATTAGTACTATATTCTTTTTCTCCTACAAGTAAAGTTTATTACTTTCTAAATATCTTGGATGCATTTAAATTAAGTGCATCACAATAGTCACCTCGTCCAAACTTGCACATATTGTTGTATATGCCAAAGAATTAGACCACAATACCATTGTGATCCATATCATTTTTGAACCATTTTTAAGGAAAAGAATTTGATGAAAGCAAATAAACAAATGAAATTCTATCAAAACAATATGAAAAAATTGAAATAAAGAAGTATGTATATTAAAAAGGAATTTAGAGTGGCTATTGCCAAAAGACAAGGAGACTAAAGACTTTTGAAACTAGATTAGAAGTAAGAAAGGAATTGACAAGAGTAAAGAAGGCTTCACTCTTGCCTTTATATATACTATCTACCTAGGATCTATGTAGTGACGTACTATAAAATCTCCAAAAACATGTTGGCTTTGCATGACACATATCTTAACTTGTAAGGCAAGTTTTCTATGTAGATATCACATAGTTAGCTTATTTCACAAGTTATTAATGCATATGGTACGTGGTTAGTTTTTTGACCAAGTTTCTAACCTACCAATCAACTACAAATACATGTAAAGTTAAAACATTGTCTTAAAACCTTTTAGAAAGCTTCTTTACAATGTATTATAAAGTTAATCTACTTTTACCTATTTTGACATATTCATATTATTTAGATTATAATTATAGTAGATTTATATTTTTCACAACCATTGATCAAAATATTAAGGTTCAAAAGCCTCTAAATCCTCTATATAATTCATTCCATCTTCTTGCTTAAAGTCTTTAATTTGCTTTCCTACAATCCTAGTCTTCAATGCTATCCTATCTAACTCTTGAAGAAAATAAGTTGTATTATCATGTACTTCAAATACCACATATGGTCAAAACCAATGTTGTACAAACTTACAAAAAATAGAATATTGGCGTATCAAATTACTATCATGAATCAAATTCCAATCACTTTCTTTAATTGATTTAGGCTTAAATCAATGAGTTTTATCAAACTTTTTTTATTGTTCAACCTTACTACCTTAAGTCTCTTTATAACAACTTAATAATTTTTGAAAAAATTCTTTAATTAGAACATTCAAAATTCTAACAATCTTTGCCTATCAATGCTATCTTCTAAGACAAAAACAATCAAGAAGGAATATATTTTTTTGTGGGCATTAAAGACTTTTGTCCTAATATCAATTCCACTAGCATATAGCAAGTAATTGTGCTATGAGTAGTCCTATTTATCCATAAAATAAATGACAAAAGCCTAGGTCACAACTTTGGTTGATTCTTACATACATTGACCAAAGCTTGAATTATTGGAAGGTGTTGCTTTTCACTCTTATTGTTGGCTTTGGAGTTATAAGAGGTAGTTAACTTGAATTGTACCTCATATCTTATGAAGAAATCATGTACATCTGCTACATCAAGCTTACCTTAATCTCCTTTCATTCTTTCAATGCTTCCATAATAATATATAATATCCTCAAAAATAAACTAATACACTACCTCCATAGACTTGGATTTCAATGTCCTCTCTTTTACATAATTGGAGATTCCATCTTTTGCCAAAATTAAATACTTTATACCTCAAAGCTCTATTAGCATAGTAATTAAATCAATCACCCATTGAAAATGAATGGCAAGTAGATTGATAGGACATAAAGGATAAAAAGAGCATTGGATTTCCTTCAATTCATGAATTTCAATGTAAAATATTTATTAATTGTAATTGTTGGCATTAGGTTTCTAATAAGATAAGGATTGCTCAATTTGGAGTAAGGGCGAAATTTTGGTAGAATTTTGAGTGCGCGGAGGTTGGCTACCTTCGTAGTTTAGATCATCCACCTTTGAAAAGGCATTTCTCAGTGCTTCCTAATTGGATTATTGTGAAATTTTAGAAATACGTAAATTTTTAAGCTGAGCTTCTAATGGAATAATTTTTTGTGAATTTAAAGATGAATTGAGGTTTTAGTTAATTTCTAAGTGGAGGGAGGTTTCCTGCCATGGCAATATTAGTCACTCAACTTTGAAGGAGCATTTTTTACGGCTTATGTACTAGATTGAATTTAAATTTATTGGATCAAGAAAAACTTTTAGTTAAATTTGAAATAAACTAAAATTCATTTAATTTGAAGCTAATCACAATTTTTGAAAAATTTTGGAGTAGAAAGGATTTGCTGCTCTTAATTCTTTGGCGTTATCAAGGTACCTTCACTTTTATCTCTCTTTAGTCCCACTTTTATTTTTATTTTTAATTAGAGACCATAAAAATAGCCTTAAAAGTCCATAGTAAATTTTATTGAATTATTTTATTAATATTGGTAACTATTTCTTGAAAGGCTTAAAATTAATTGAACTTCAAACATGAATATTTAAATTTATATAGCAATTACCCAATTGGAAGTTCGTCCATTCCACCTCTTGAACTTCTTGTGTGGCATCAATTCATTGAATAGTGAAATTTGGATTCATAACTTTAATTTGAATCATAATTGATACTCTTTATAAGAACTCACAAACTCTTCTATATCCTTGTATAAGCCTTTCTACCAATAGAATTCTTTGATCTTGGTGCAGGTAGCTCAAATTCCTCCACATCTTTGTATAAGTCCTTCTATCAATAGTATTCTTTGATCTTAGTATAGGTAGTCCAAAATCTTATATTTTTAGCCTATTATATATTATAAAATTTATCTAATATTTTTTATTTGATCTCAAAATCATTGACCACTCTCAATAGCACACCATCTCTCTTTTTTGGCTTCTTCCACAAGAACCTATCATGTAAAAGATAGTTATAGCATTGGCACCTAATATCTTTAAAGGTATTATCTAGCCAATCTTCTTACATCTCTATTTACTCAAATATAAGCCAATGCCTCTCAACATCCCTTTATAAAAATTAATTTTGAAGGGTAGAATCTCATTACCTTAGTCTCTTCTACTTGTAGAAAATGCAAAGTCTTGGACCAAGTCTCTATCTTCTTCTTGTGCAAGCATTTTTTTTCCTTGAGTACTTAGTCTTAGACAACATATCCTCCACCAAATTCTTTTTTTCTATGACTTCTACCAAAATAGGATTTAAAGACTTAATAAAAATAACCCATTTAAGCATAGTGATATCTAATGTAGTACAATTGAAAATCATTCTAAACAAAGGCAAGCAATTGATCTCTAATACTACATAAGTACCTATTAAATACTTTTTTTAGCTTTTAATATAGTAAATTTACCTCAAATCTCTCTTTTAACTTGTGAATAAATTCTTTGCCTTTTAGTAAGAATCCTTGTTCTAAACTTAATTACAAATTCATTACCTTTCTTATCATCTTGTCTAATAGTCCATCCAATTACTATAGAACTTATGCCAATTTTCATTATTATTGATCTTTTACAATTATAGTCTACTTGCCTTAATATTAGTAGTGATTTTAAAACCACATTTAATCCATCCATAGCCAATTCTTATTCCTCACTTCATACAAACTTCTTCTATTTTTTCAATAATAAATATTAAGACTTTGCAATATGAGTATAATGAAGAATCCATATATGATAAAATACACAAGTATCAAAAAATCTTTTTATCGTATTGATCCTGCTATATGCTTTCATCCTTACTATAACATCTACTTTATCTAAATTTGATTTTTTTCTATAACTTTTACATAAATTTCTAACTACAATAATTTTTCAAAATCTAAATTTAGACTTTTCAAAGAATATAGTGAGATTTTTCTCTTCAAGTCTCTTCAAAATATGTTCTACATCTTCAATATATTTTTTTACAAATATACAGCATCTATTTTCTTTCAAAGTGAAATTCTTAGCCTCTTTCTTATAACCCTTGATAGGAGCATCATCCAAAAATGATATGATCTTCATTGGCACAAATTTCCTTGAAATTTGGTTTATTGCATTTTATATATGAACCACCAAATTAGTTTTACTTTGTGATAAAATATACATGCATATTAAACTCAAAAGAGTCTTCATAGTGGTTATATCTCTATTCTCCTCTGCTAATTAAAATTGATCATAAGTCAAGTATAAATCTCTATTAGAATAAATGGTATGTCTTGCAAAAGCTTTTGCTACTTCATCTACTAGTGGTTTATATTCCATATTCTTTATAATAATCTTGTTGATTGGTTGCATGTCTTAAATGAATCTAAGTGCTTTAGACTTCTTTGGCAAAAGCCTTACCATACTTGGAAAGCATCTTTAGAAACTTCTTCCTCTCTACTTTAATTAAAAAATCACCTTTTCCAACCTTCAACTTGTCCAAAGACTTCTTGATAAATTTATAATCAATTCTTCTTCAATCCTTCAATCTCGGCTCTATGGTAGCTTGTTTGATGTACTCTTTGGTATCTTGAAGCAATTAGGTTGCCATGGGCTTCACCATCTTGGCCACAATTTTATACTTAATATGTACTATAGCTTCTTAAAATATCACATGACTATCAACTATTCCAAGCCTCTTTAAAAACTCCAAAACTTCTTCATATATTTACCTTGAATAAAGCTCTATAATAACATTAGCTCTATCTCCATCCATATGCAAAGCCATTCTTTCTAAAACCTTTATATAATCATTTTTAAATTATTTTTTTTAATAACCTCTGAAATGCACTCACTATTTGAAATCACATCCAATTTTTAATTTTTTTTTTCATATTTCTTCACCCAACTCTTATACATGTGACTTAAGTCTTCAATTTTTTAGAATTTTAAAACTTCCAAAGTTGTCAAATCCAAAAATTTACATTCAAAAATATCTACATTAGAAAGTATATATATAAAGAATTCACTTATACTCTTGTACTTCCATATTATAAGGGTGCTCCTTAGAAATCCAAAAACTCTTCATTGGTCCTAAAAGAAGCTTTTCTCAATTGGTCTCTATTTTATTCATGATCTAGTCATATAATAAAAAATTGCACTGGCTTTTTTTCATCATAGTTCTTAATCCTTGCATAGTGAAAGTCATCATTTAAAACCTTGGTATCCATCCTCATAGTCATGATATATGAAAACTTTCAATTCACTAGATAAGTAATGGAGTTTTACATTAAGAAATTTTTTTCCACCTCCATATTTCTAATTCTTGTCCTAACTCTTCTACATGCTCCATATAAATCACCTTGTTCATTATTAGCGACATTTGAGAACCATTTATAGTTAATATCAATAAATCAATGTTTATTTCATAAATCCTCCTTGATATCATATTAAATTAAAATTTAGAATCAACAAGTATGAAAATATGTTCATTAAGGACTTTCAATTTTACTTGAGCCTTTATAATAGTCCTAGCTCAAAAGTAATGTGCAAATTGAACACTCATTTATTTATCCTCAAACCTTCTATGAAAAGCATAATTAGATATATTTACTTCATGTATGTCTATTTTATATTCCATCTCTTTGCCATTATCATATTACATGTTGTCTTGCTCATTGTGTTGTCGGAACACATTGGGCACCTAGTTGTGGAAGGTGAGGTTGTATTTCACAAACATCCAAAAAATCCTAATAGGTTTCATCTATATGAAAAGAATATAATTCAAATTCTGATTCAAAAGTACTAAAAATAATACTCTTCTTAGTATCCTCAATCACATATAAACCTCAATTATCTTATTACTTTCATATTTAAGTAATTTAGATTTTTCTTATAAGCCCCAATTCTAATTAGTGAGCTTTAACAAGCTGTAAATTCTAATCTGATTGTCTACTTGATGTAAAATTTGCATGCAATTGTCAATGTAAGTCTTTTATATGCTTAAGAATTTTCAGTCCAATCCAACTTATAGACTGTGAAAAAACCTCCAAAAATTGCACTGATGTCACTCGGCCACCAACTTGAAAAGTGGAGCAAAAATTCCAATAGTAATTTTTTCTTTTATAATTGTTAACTTTGATTCAAAATTGATATGCAACTTGATCTTCAAGTCCTTCAATACCATGCCAAATTTCATCTTGATCCAATGAATAGATCTCTAGATATCATAGAAATCCTATTTAACCCCAAACTGCCAACTTCCAAAATCTTGTTGTGCTAAAAACCACATATCTCTAAATTACACCATTAGATTATCTCAAAATTTTGTATACACTTAGCATACCTAATAATCCAAATAGTTTCAAATTTTGAATCATAGATGTTACATCAATTGCACGAACTAGCCAAAATTGCTAGCCTTAGTTATATTATATAAAATCCAAATCACCAATACAAACCTTGACTTTGGACAATAATTGCCTATTCTTCAAAAATCCTAAAAAAATAATTTTTATACCTCTAAAAAGAGCTTCAAGCTAGCTCTCAAATCCTAATCTCCGATCTTCAAATGTTCCCTTAATTTATCCTAGGTGATCATTTTAGTGACCAGAGATATGATTTTGACCATGTGTCACAAATGGTCGACCCCTAGGTATCAATCTAATCTATCCTAAGGATTTTTTAGCCCAATCTTATCCTCAACTTGACCTTAGTATCAACCATACCAACTATTTATCTCTTCTATCTTGATTTTATCAATTTATGGCCTTTCTAAGATAGTAAAAAAGTTTATATATCCTAGAAGGTAAAAATATTAACTAAATTTTATTTACTTGCTATTAAAATAAGAAAATAGGCTAAGAGACTTTCATAAAAGTCTTATTAAAATATTTTGAATTCTTATTCAATTAATATAATAGAATATTAATTAAAAAATATTTTTAGTCATATTTTTATCATATAATCATATTACAATACAATAGTGCTTCTTATTCTTTCTTGATATTTTCTTCTACTATAACCTTAAGTAGTCACTTCTTTCTTCATTTCAATAGGAATCTCTTCAAATCTAGGTACACAAAGTTTAGAGGAGATTTGTTCTATCTCTTGGTCTTCTTTTTCAGTCAAATAGGAGTCTAATGCCTTTATTATGATTGCTTCTACTGTCATTTGCCTCTTCTTCTTGATAATATTAATAAGAAGCTCATGAAAGGCTATTGCTATGTCAAATGTCTCTTTCAAGAGAAACTCAATTTTTACATCAAGAATCTTTACTTCTAAAATTTTCTTCATATCAATAGAGCTTTTAATATCTAATTGAAGCTTATAAGAAAGGCCCTTATCTTTAGGCTTATTTAAGACTTCTTTCTTCTTGTCTTTTATTCTACTTTCTTCACCTCCAACTCCAAACTTTGATTAAAATGAAGGCACTATTTGAGCTTGTGGATAGGAAGGCCTTTCTCTTCTTTAAATTGATTCTCTTTTCTTTAGTAACTTCTTCATATTGGAAAGCTCCACCACATCTTTTCAAGAGGTCCTAGTCTACTTTTCTTCTACAAATTCTTATCTTTTATTTGAAAAGGCTTTAATACTAATAGAATCAAGATGGTCATGCCAACTTATTTCCTTCTTAATGGCTTTTGCCCCTCTAACCATAGCCTCTATCAGTGGCTTCAATACAACTATTGTACTTTCAATCTCTATTTCAATGAAATAAGACTCAGCCTTTCCCATATGTAATCTACTTGTTTTCTCTATATAGTCTTGTACAAGCTTCTTCATATCTTTTCTTCAAAAATTGAACCTCAAAGCTTGCTTCATAGCAGTATTGTGTTGTAATACGATTATATAATAAAAATATAATCAAAAATAAATCTCTAATTAATATTTAATTATCTTGATTTAATAAAAATTAAAGATATTTAAACATGGATTTTATAAAAGATTTTTAGTTTTTTTTTTTTTTTCTTAATAATTAGTAGGTTATAAGTTGATTAGTAATTTTATTTTCTAGGCTATAGAGACTCTTTTACTACCTTAGAAAGACCATGAATTGATAAAATTAAGTTAAAAGAGATAAATAATTAGCATGGTTGATACTAAGATTAAATTGAAAGTAGGCATGGGCCAAAAAACTCCTAAAATAGGTTAAATTGATACCTGGGGATCAACTATTTGTGAGACAAGATCAAAATTAGACCTTTAGCCACTAAAATGATAGCCTAGGGAAAAATTAGGAGACATTTAAAGATCTGAAATTAGAATTAGAGAGCTAGCTTTAAGCCTCTTCTAGAAATAGAAGGCTTGTTTTTGTACAATTTAAATTGACTTTGCAATTATTATTTAAAATCATGGTTTTTATCGATAATTTAGAATTTATGCAATACAAATAAGACTAGAATACTTGTCTAGTTTGTGCAATTAGTATCACATCTACAATTCAAAATTTGAAAGTGCTCGGTTAATTTTATGTACTAAATGTATGTAAAATTTTGTAATAATCTAATGAATGGTTGGAAGATATCTAGGTTTTGGTACAAGAAGATATTAGAAATTGGTAATTTGGAGTTGGATAGAATTTCTATGATATTTGAAGATCAACTTATCAAATCACAGGGAAATTTAGCATAGTCTTAGAAGACTTAAAGATCAAGCTATGCACTAATTTCGAATTTCAAATTAATAGTTGAAGAAGGAGAAATCATTGTAGGAATATTTATATCAACTTTCAAGTTGGCAGCCAAGTAACATCAATGTGGTTTTTAGGTGTTTTCTTATGATCTAAAATTTGGATTGGAGTGAATTCTTTTTGAATACATAGAAGACTTATAGTGGAATTTTTGTAAAAGTTTTTGCTTCAAGTGGACAATTAGATTAGGAGCTACAGCTCACTAAAGCTTATTGATTAGGATTAGGGCTTAGAAAGAAAAATCAAAATTATCTAATTATGAAAGTAATAAGGCAATTGGAATTTATGTATGATTTAAATTACTAAGAAGAGTTTTTTTGAGGACTTTTTATTTGATTTAAGCACTTTTGAATTAAAATTAAAATTACATTCTTCTAATAAAAATAAAACATATTAAGATTTTAAGATATTTGTATAATGCAACCTCACCTTCTATAGCCACATCCTTGGTGCATTTCCAAATAGGACAACACATTGTCTTATTACATGTTGTCTTACTTGAAAATGCACTAGGCACCTAACTATGGAAGATGAGGTTGTGTTTCACAAACATCCAAAAAATTCTAATAGGTTTCATCCATATGAAAAGAATATAATCCAAATTCAAATTCAAAAGTTCTAAAAAATACTCTTCTTATTATCCTCAATTACACATAAACCTCAATTACCTTATTACTTTCATATTTCAGCAATTTAAATTTTTCTTGTGAATCCCAATCCTAATTAGTGAGCTTTGATAAGTTGTAACTTCTAATCTTGTTGTCCACTTTATGTGAAATTTTTTATGTAATTTTCAATGTAAGTCTTCTATATTCTCAAGAATTTTCAGCCCAATCCAACTTAAAAATTATGAGAAAACCTCCAAAAAATGTACTGATGTCACTCGGCCACCAACTTGAAAAGTAAAGCAAAAGTTCTAGTAGTGATTTTTCTTTCTTCAATTGTTAACTTTGACTCAAAATTGGTATGCAACTTGATCTTTAAGTCCTTCAACACCACGCCAAATTTAATCTTGATCCAATTGATAGATCTCTAGATATCATAGAAATCCTATCCGACCACAAACTTCCAACTTTTAATATGTTCTTGTATTGAAACCCAAATATCTCTCAATTGCACTATTAGACTATTACAAAATTTCACATATACTTAGAACACCTAATTATCTTAGCACTTATAAAATTTGAACTATAGATGTGACACCAATTTTATAAACTTGCCAAGAGTGCTAGCTCTAATTTCATTGCATAAATCCCAAGTTGCCAATACAAATATTGACTTCCAGCAACAATTGCTAATTCTTCCCAAATCCTACTAGAAACAATCTTATGTCTTTGAAACAAGCTCTAATCTAGTTCTCAAATTTTAATCTTCGATCTTTGAATGAATCCCTATTTTGTCCAAGGCAGTTGTTTTAGTCGCCACAGGTCTGATTTCAACCCTGTCTCACAAATGGTCAATCCGTGGGTATCAATCTAATATATCCTAAAGATTTTTTAGTCCAAATCTACCCTCAACTTAACCTTAGTATCAAATATATTAATTATTTATCTCTTTTAATCTAATTTTATCAATTTATGGTCTTTCTAAGGTAGTAAAAGAGTCTTTACAACTCGAAGGTAAAATTACTAACTAATCTTCAACCTAGTAACTATTAAGATAAGAAAATAACCTAAGAAGCTTTTATAAAAATCATATTTAGATACCTAGAATTATTATTGAATCAAGATAATTAGATATTAATTAAAAATTCAATTTTGATTACAGTTTTACTATATAGTTATATTACATCATGATAATGTAGTACAACATAAGTGGTGAATTCGATGTGAAATTTTGAGATAGAAGGTATTGAATTGTAATTGAGGTTATTTGAATCAATGGCACAAGAAGGCAAGAAGCTTGAATTTGGAATTTTTGATGGAACTTTGGATGGAGCTTCAATTAGATCTTCAAGTAGAGCTTCAAGTAGATTTTCTACCAATGAACAAGTTATGTATTTTGATCCAAACATTACAAAAATGTTTCAAGCATTTACATTATTTATGCAATAGCAATAGGGCAATAATTACAAAGAGGCTTTGGCAACCAAAGCATTGCAAGTAGTAGTTAACAAGATTGATCAATTTGATGGGAGGAATATTTTCAAATATTTAAGATGTTATGGACGGAAAATAAAATTGAATCATATTTGTGAAAATGAGATGATTTAATTATTTGAACTTGCTATGGTATCAGAGATAAGAGAGTATATAAGGTCTATTTTGGAGCAATTTTGAAAGTTCATGGGAGATATTTTTACATATTTAGAAAGATGAGTATTTTTTGGAGGTTATTAATTGAGTTACCAAGAAATCATTCTTAGAATGGATTGAATAATCTAAAAAGAATTTATAAACTATAGAATTATTAAAGAAAAATTAAAAGATAATTTTTTTTATTATCAAAAATAAAAAAATTAACATTGAAATGAAACAAGGTTGAATTGTTTCTTTGAATTGCTAATAGAAAATTATAAGAGAAGTTAGAGGTTCTTCTTGAAGATAAAGATAAAGATGAAGGATTGATAACAAAGTAGAAGGCTGTTGAAGATGCTATTAGATTGCTTATCAAAAGAGAAAGAAAAAATGATAGAGTTGGTATTCAAAGAGTAGTACAAGTAAAGAAGACTCCAATGCCTACTACACGATTAACTATGTCAATTGTCCAACCTCCACTGACTACATCAAAGAAAGAAGATATGGAACTTGAGAAGATTATACGTTGGATGTAGGATCTTCAAATCAAACTTATAAGGCTTAAAAAGAAGACTTCTACAATAAGTTCAAAGGCTACTTTTAAATAAGGATATATGCAAAGATGTATTTGATGTAATAATGATTCTTATTTTCAAAAGAATTGTCGTGAATTCAATGAGATGGTATAATAAAGCATTATTTATTGAAAAGATGGAAAAGTTATATTGTAGGATAGTGGTGATCTTCTCTAAACCAACTTTGGTAAAAGAAGTATGAAAGCATTGATTAAGGATTATTTGTTAACATATGAGGTCATAGTAATGGAAGCTGCAATATATAGAATTAGGATGAATAATGATGGCAAAAAAAATTTTGTTGGAAATATTTAACTAAGTGGACTTTGATCTTTGTCATTTCTATAATATTAAAAGAGAAGATGCCACGAGAAGCTTTGTTGAGAACTATTACAATAATTTGTGGTACTACAAGCTAGGAGGATCCTATAGAAACTTTGTCTATAGATGTACATATTGCTAAAAGCCAATATGAAGCTTTAATAGAAGAAAAGAAGAGAAGAAATTTTGATGATAAAAATGAAGGAAATTCTTCTAAGAGATAAATTCAAAGAAGTAAGGCTTATGAAGCGACTTTATAAGAATTTTCCATAAAAGATACTTCAATAATATTAGAAGAAAAAGTGAAGAAGATAAAAGATAAAGATAAATTGAAAACTTATAAACTATTTTCTGATATTGAAGTGGCAACACATTTAAAGGGAGTGCTTGAGGAACGTATACTCAATGCTAAGATTGAATTCAAATTGAAGGAGATTTTAAAAATTATCAAGAAAGAATTCTATGATATCATTATTATTAATATTAAATAAAAGAAGCAATTAATGGGAGAAGCTAGATTGATTCATACTATTGATGCACGCATATATGAGGATGAAAAGATGAATTTTGTAATTGTTGAAAAGAATTAGCAAATAAAAGGAGGAATCATAATCAAAGAGTATACTTTGATAATCAAAATAATAAGAATAAAGAGGTTTCAAGTCATTATACTTGAAAGCATTGGGCTAGAGTAACTACTGAGGCATTAGTGAAGGTTAAAAATATGGATGAGCGACTTGTTGCTTTGATTGACCATGGTTTGGATATAAATCTTATATCTAAGGATCTTTACATAAAAGCAAAGGTTACCAATTGATATAGAGTATGGATAGACAATATATGTAGCTAATAATATACAAAGTGAGTTATACAGTGTTTGCCTAGATGTGAAAATTTAAATTGGTGATGTTGCAATGGAACAAAATTTCTTTATTCAAGATGCAATGTCTTATCTTCTTATTTTTGTGCAACCATATATTATTACAACTTGGATGGAAATAAAGATACTCAATAGTGGTTTAGCTTTTGTAAAAATTTGAAGTGAGGATGGAAGAATAACAATACAATTTTTGACAATGCCTCCAAATCATGAGCAAAATCAAGACAAATTGAGAGAAAATCCATTGATAAGGATTGTTGAAGAATTCAAGGATTTTTTGAAGGTATTGTAATAAAGCAAGTTTATAGAAGTATAAAAAGAGAGGTACTCTTACAAGATGTACATGCCTTTGATACAAAATTTGACTTATTTACAAATAGAAAAAAGTCCAAGCCTATAATAGGCCAACTTGTCATAAGGATGAATAGTCTTGATATTGTGACGAAGTAGCTATATCTTATCACCTAAAATGGATTCTTATTACTCCTTACAAAATGCATTTGTATTGATCTTTTGTCATTCTTGATCTTCCTTTAACTATGCCTTCATTGTTTCATATAGCTATGACAAATAATTTTCCAAATCTTTTGTTACAAGATTATCATCTTTTAAAAAGTCAAAAGTATCAACTCATTGATAATAACCATAATTAGAAAAGAAAGACATTTGTTAAGTAGAAGAATGTATGAAATTATTATATGCAAATTCTATCAATGGCAAAAGAATTGTCCAATCATCTTGATGATAATTGATGGTATACTTCAAATATTGCTCTAGAACTTTATTTACTTATTTTTTTTGTCTATCAAATTAAGGATAAAATATCAAAAAAAACTTTATATCTACCTTTAAAATCTTAAAAAATATTCTTTAGAATCTTGATATAAATTGAATCCTCCTATCTAATATAATATCTTTAAATAATCCATGATAGTGATAGATGTTGTTTAAAAAAAAATTAACTATTTTTTTACTTATGATATATTTTGTATATGATATAAAATATTCTATTTTGATAAAATAATCTAATATTAGAAATATAAAATCATATCAACTTGAGATTAAAAGATCTATGATAAAATCAATAGAAATAACAGACTATAGTTGTTTTAAAATGGATAATCGCTGAAGAAGTCTACAATGTCAATGACAAAGAATTTTTGATCTTGAAAAAATATCACATGATTGTATAAAGACTTTAACTTCTTTTTATATTTGAGACCACCAAAAATCTCTTAATATTAGCTCCAAAGTCTTATTTTATCCAAAATATCTAATTATTAAAAAAGTCATGACAAGCTTAAAAAATACATAATCATGCTTTGCCTTTTGGAAAATATAATTTTTCTTCAAAATAAAGTAGATTATTCTTAAATTTGAACTTGGAAGTATCATGAGACTTAAAAGAATTTTTCTTGATATCATAAATAAGAAGATCAAATGACATATTTCATTGAATTTGCTTGATAAAGTTTAAATCAACAATCAATGTTGATTTTATTACTCAAAAATAAAAATACTCGGGCTTTAAGAAGATCATTTTTTGTTAATCAAATACTATTTCTTTTTTTTTTGGTGTAAGATAAGAACATCTAAAAAGGCATTTGATAAGCTTTTTTGTTTTTTGGATTAATAAATAATTTTAAAATCAAATTTTAATAAAGACATATTCCAACGAGCTTGGGAACAATTTAAAATATATATTGACATGAAGTAATTGATGTTCTTTTGATTCATATATATAGTGACTAGACAAGAAGCGCCTTTTAGATAATGACACCATTCTTAAAATGAATCCACAATTGTAAGAAGTTCTTTATTATGGATCTCATAATTAATCTAGGTTGCTGAAAGTTTTTTAGAATAAAAAGCTAGCAGGTGGAATTTGTCATCTGTTGCGATTTGTTTCAAAATGACACCCATAGCAAAGTTTGATGTATTTATTTTCATAAATAACACCTTCGAAAAAATAATGTAATATAAAATTGGTACAAAATAATGTTATCTTCAAGGCTTCAAAAGATACTTTAGCTTCTTTCTTCCACTTAAGTTTGTCTTTACATATTAAGCATAAAAGAAAGGCCACAATTTGAAAAAAGTTCTTGATGAAGATCTGGTAATTATTAGAATATTTCAAAAAATATTGCACATCTTTGATTATTTTTGAAATTTTTTAATCTATGATAATTTGGACCTTCTTAGGATCCATCATAAGACTATTGTTTGAAATGATGTATCTTAGGAAGTCAACTTGAGTAGTATGAAATACATACTTTTTCATCTTTGCATATAATTTTATATTTCTTAGTTTTTGTAATACATAATGAATATGAAATTCATGCTCTTTTATATTCTTAAAGTAGATTAAGATATCATTTAAATATTAAACAATTCTTTGAAAGAATATCTTCATTTTTTCTTTTCAAAGATATCTTAATAATCTTGATATTAGTTTAAAATATTAATTATAATTATTTTTCTATCAACAATAGGTGTGGCATATATAACAAAAGTCAATCCTTCTTTTGTAGTATGTATGAAAATTCTCACACCTACTAATAATAATTTGGGTGTATTGGTCTTATGGATTTTTACTTGCTTAATAGAATCTTGAGTTAAACTATGAAAAAAATCAAGATTGTAAGAAATATAGTTTATCTAAGGATTATATCTTTTTAACCATAATAATCCTAAAATAATTGGATTAGAAAGAGATCTAATCACATGAAATATTATTAAACTATTATGACTACTAGTTGCTACTTCTATAGGAATAGTTTTATGTGTAAAATCTCCAAAAGTCAATAAATGACTATCTATTATTTCTACATGCATAGGTTTGATTTTCTTAACTAAAGATATATCTTGTTTTTTGACAAAGTCTTTATCTATAAAATAGGCTAAACTTCTTGAATCCAACAAGGTTAAGACTTTGTGATTTTTTGGTCCTAAAAAAACTTCTATTATAAAACAAGGTGAGGGATCTAAAGAAAGAATATGACCTTTACTAGGAGTTGCATAAGATTCCAGCTGCATAATTCCTATTATAGTTGGAGAGACTTGTTTTTTGACACATCATCCTCTTTAGCAACCATGCTCCTCATTTTATAATTGTATTGCTTCTTTAAACAATATTGAGCAATGTGCTTGACTTCTCTATAATGTAAGCATGAACTTTTTTAACAATGACAAGTCTTTTCTTCTTCAATAAGATATTTAAAATATACCATATTAATTTACACTAGTTCCAACTTTGATAAATAAATTTTTGAAAACTTAAGAGCTCCCATCAATATTTGACTTTTTCTTCTCCAATCAAATCTATATTCTTGATATCTTTCAAATAATCAATTGTTGCATGTAATGGCTTGAGCAATAAATTGTTCTAAAGATTTTTTTTTTGAAATTATCAATTATAAATCTTTGACATTGTCTTTCAATCCATATTAAAATTGATTGACAAGGGCTTTATCATTTTGGTCCATATTGCAAGTGAGGTTTTGGAATTCAATAGCATATATGGTAACTAATCATGATCTTTGTTATAAAGATAAGAGCTTGGTTTCTACTACTCTTTTTCAATTAGTTTTTCTAAATGTGGTTGTAAATACTTCTAAGAATAAATTCAAATCATAAAAGAGTTGTGAATCATTTTCCATCAAAGGTGTAATTCAAGAGAGAACACTTCTAGATATAGAAATGTACCTATAAATCCAACTTAAATAAATCCATCAGGGTATTGGAAGAAATGCAATCTTAGGTAGAACTTGACTTATTGCAAAAATCTTCAAAATTTTGATCTTTTCCATCAAACTTCTTGGGCATATTAATTCTTATCCCTATTGTACTTATAGAAGGAAAATCTCTTGGATTTAATTATAAGATCAATCTACTTGCTTCTTTCAACTACACAATTTTTTAATGCAAACTCTAAACTTCTTCCATATGGATAGGATTAGTATTTCCTCGGTTGGCATTGGTCATGTATGAAATTTCCATTCTAAGAGTATTGATAAGTTTGTAAAGATCTATAATAGTTGTAAATCTATTCTCACTTCTACTAAGTATAACATCAATAACTTTTCTTTTGATTTCAAATAATTTGACAAATCTACAAATCAAATTAGAAGAGGATAATTTGCAACTTCTAATGTCAAATAAAAATTTCTAAAAAGAAGAATAATCCAATCTTTTTAAGAAAAAAATCAGTATTAAAAAACTAAAAAAAAAAAATGAAGGTAAATAATCTATAACCTTCAAAATATAACAATAGAAGTGAAATAATCTACTCACTTCAAAAATAAAACAAGAATAATGAATTAAGTCTCTTATCAAATTGTCAAGGACATGAACCTCAAAGAACTAAAATGTCAATACATTCTTATGTCACTTGAAAAGACTAAAAAATCACTCAAAGATGATATAGTATTAAACTTGAATGGCTATTGCTAAAGATAAGAAGACTAGTAAGTTTTGAAATAAGACTAAAAACTAGAAAGGCGTTGACAAGACTGAAGAAGGCTTTATTCTTGCCTGCATTTTTTTCTTAACTATGAATTATATAACAATGTCCTATAAGACCTCCAAAACGTATTGACTTTACAAAATATATATTTTAACTTGTAATGCAAGTTTTTTATATGTACACCACATAATTAGCTTGTTTTGTAAGCTATCAACATGTGGTTAATTTGTTGCTCAAGTTTCTAAGCTACCAATTAAGTACAAATACATGTAAAGTAAAATCAATGTTTATAAAGCTTCTAAGAAGTTTTTATAGAAAATATTATGAAATAAATCTACTTTTATATATTTCTTTTTAATCATATAGATAAATATTAGAGTAAATATATATATGTATATGACATGGGGTCTTTATAGCTATGAAATCTCTATTTTCTGATGGAAGCTGAAACTCATCATAACTAGAATAAAGATCTTTCATAAAATAAATGGCATGTCTTGCAAAAGCGTCAGCAATCTCATCCACAATCGGTCCTAATTCCTTGTTTTTAATGGTCACCTTATTAGTTTGCTGTATATCTTCAATGAACTTCAAAGTTCCGAATTTCTTTAGCACTAAAAACTATTGATTAGAATATGGAGCCATAGATGATTCAAGTATTTCTATTTATATATATATTTTTTAATAGATTTATTAATTTAGGTAGTAAGGCTCTTGGCACACAAATTGGCTTCAAATTGTACAATACATATGGAATAGTAAAAATGACCATTGATACAACAACCTTTGAATTAACATATCAAATTTCATCCAATAAAGAATAAAATTCTAAAATGAATCTCCACCACCACTTCACAAAATGTAGTGATTTTTTCTTACAAAGTCTCCAAAACTTATAAAATATTATTTCAAAATCTTTCTTCTTCAATAATTTCAAAATTAAACTCATTATTCAAAATCATATCAATTTTTTTTTAATTTTTTTTAATTTTTTTAATTAATCCTTTATATTTAGAATCTATATCTTCAATCTTCTTAAAACTTATACATCCATTTCATGTTAAATTTTAAATCCTACACCCACTTCTCTATACATTAGAGCATATTATAGTAGATGATTTTATTGCACATGCAACACCTCATATTCCACATATGCAATCTAGAAATTCAAAAAATCATTATGCTTATGGTTTATAGAAGTTTTTCTAAGTTGATCTTTATGCCTCTCATGATCTAGTATTACTATGAGAAGTTGTACTAGCTTCTTACCATCATGGCTATGCATCCTAGCATAGTGAGAATTGTTATTCAATACCTTAATTTCCATCTTTGTTGTCATGATATATGTATGTCTCAAAATGATTAGATAACTTCCTTGATTTTATACAAAGAAGTTTTATTCCACCTTCACATTACCAATTTTAATGCTCATTGCTAGAAATGCTCCATAAAAGTTATCTTTTTTTATTATTAGAAATTCTTAACATCCATCCATTTCTGGTGTCAATTGGTCATTTTTCCTTTTTCATAAACCTTTTTGGATAAGATATTGATGTCAAAACTATAATCCAACAATGCTAAGATTGGTTCTTGAAGGCCTCCAATCTTTATATGTATCTCTATAGTAGCTTTTGTCCATAATGGATAAGTATAAGTTATCAAAGCTTCACCATTACTCCTTTATAGCTTGTCAATTCTATATTTTAACACTTTAGCCTCTATTTCAATTTCTTCTTCTTGGTTCTTGCTAGTGTTTGTTTCCATCTTGATGTTAGCCACTCCATCACATAAAAACATTTATAGTAGTTCATCCTCCATTTCATCAAACAAAACTTCCTCCATAACTTCAACTTTTGTGTTTTGAGTCTTTTCAAAAATAACTTCATATTTTTTTACTTTGATTATCACTGCCTATATTATCATATGTCAAGGCAAACACTTGTCTAATCTCTTCTTTTTCTTCTTTACTCATCAAAGTATCTGATGTCCTTGCTATTACTATTATAGTTGTCATTTGTCTCTTTTTCTTGATTACATCAATGATGAGCTCATGAAAAAAATTCTTAAGAATAGCAAGAACTTCTTTCAAAGAAAATTCTATCTTAGCATCCAAAATCCTCTTTTCCAAATTATTCTTCATGTCAATTGAGGATTTAATATTAGATTTGAATTTATAGGTTGGTGCTTTATAATTTTTCTTAATATTATATTTTTTCTCTTTGTTCTTGGTGTTGCTCATCTATGTTTTCTATTTTTTCTATAGAAGTAGAAGACTAGCTCCTAGATACAAAGCAAAAGGTAGTGCTTCTTATCTTGTATTGTTTATTGGTCTGTCTCCTAGAACAACCTTTCTATCACTTGGGGCGTTTTTTCTTATTAACTAGTTCTTCTACCTCTTTTTCTTCACTAGTTGTGAGTCACATAATTGACTCACTTATATGTTTAGTACAAAAAAATGTACTTATAGTATTTAAAATCAACAATTTGGTGAATTAATGTAGGGATTTTGAGATAAATAGCAAAAAATAGGATTTCAATATAAGATGAGGTCCCTTGTAGAATTTTCCTTGAGAAGGAGTTTTTAAATAAATATTTTCTCCTTAATTTATTTAATATAGATTTAAGATTTTTTTAAGAGTAGTTTTATTTTTATTAAAAAAAACAAAAAAGTAAAAAGTAAAAAGTAAAAACGAAGGAGAAGAGAAGATGATGACAAGGGGGAGAGGCTACCCCTCAACTGTGGCAGCCTCTGCCGATAGGGGGGGTCCGGGCCGTCCCGGATCCCGTCGCTCTTGTGTTCTCTGTTTTTTTCCGTGCAAGTCCCGAAGTCCAAGCGCTCCAAATTTCTTCCTGTCTAGAGTTTTTTGGGTAAGGCGTTGCGGACGCTCCGACTGTGAGAGGCTCTCCCAGTGTGTGTGTGTGTTTTTTTTTTTTTTTTTTTTTTTTTTTTGGTTTTTTCAACGGAGGCTCGGCTCAGCTCCGTTTTTCCTTCGTTTTGCTAAGGTGCCGTGATGCAGCATCTTGTTTTTTTTACTTCTCTCGAAGCTCCGCGATTGGCAGCTGTGTCGCAGTGGTACTGCATACTGGTTTTGGTTCTTCACTTGTTTAGGGTGGGGGTGTGGTTGCAATTGCCCTTGTTTCGTAAAGGTGTTGCTCACCTTCAGCCATCGATTCCGGTGCTGCGATGGCGTCCAGTTCGGTGATTGAAGCTGCCGAAGTCTGAAGTTCCGATTCCTAAAGGTTACGTTGTGGCGGTCCAAGGCTAGTGGAGCGTGCAACGTAGCGTTACAGTAGTGGAGTGCCATCCTCGACGTGTATACTCAATCCTCTTTCTTGATCTGGTGCCAACGGCACGAGGTAGTGTCGTTTGGTACTGTGTTTTTATTTTCCGAATTCCCTCCTCCTTGGTTCCCTGATTTAGTAGTGGATGTTGGCGGCGGCAGTTGGATGAGTACATGAGGGAAGCAAGGTAGTAGGATGTTTTGCCCCTCTCATTTCGTCGGCTGTGGTCGACGTTCCTCATGTTGCAACGGTCGCTGCGGCACTGGTTTTTAAAGACGCCAACATTGGCTGCGGTAGCATCAAGGGTGGCATGCCAGTTTAGATTTTTTAAATCTCGTTCTCAAGCTACTAGTGTGCTGTCAGGGGCTATCATCATTCCATTCGTGGAGTTCTTATTCAAGATCAATTTCTGACATCGGTAATTTGAGGCAGCAGGGACCTTCATGAACATTGCATCCGAAACTCCTGATTGTACACTTGTTGCCTCGATGTCTAACAAAAGACAACTTGAGAGCTTTTGGGTGCGTCATACAATGCACCTATCGACAGTCATTTTGGAAGTAGCAGCCGACGGTTGCAGAATTTTGTCATCAACAATTCTTGGTTGTTTCCTTCTTTTTATATAGTTTGGTGGCGGCAATGACGTTGACCTTGCGGATTATTTCCTTGTTCCCTTCTTGTAGTGTTTGTTAACACCATTTTCCAACTCCTGGGAGCAATTAATCTTCACTAGCTTCAAATTGCCTTCTTTTGCAGATCCGACCTGCATTGCCAATCATTCGTCCCTTTGTCCTAGTTGGAATTCTGTAGTTGGATAAAAAGCAAGCAACGTTTATTCCAGGATTATCCGTGCACTTCTCAAGCCATTGGAATCTATGCTGAACAAAGCAACTCACTAGCAATCAGCCTAGAGTCCGCATTGGGTCGTTAGCCCCCTCAAGCGTGCTATTGCTCCAAGGTCTCCTCGTACTGCAGATTGGTCCCCGAGCTCGGATCCAGGAGGAGGAGTGCTTGCTGAGGAGGTCCTAAGGTGAGCAGACCGTAGCCTAAGTGCAAGTGGTGAGGATTCCAACGACGAGGCTTTGACGAGATTTGGAGCCATATAGGATTCTCAGATCATTGCGTAGCGGGGAATAAATTATTAGAGCAATAAGAATGGAGGTTGGAACTGGAGTGAAGGTTTTGTTGGTGGAACTGTGGACTTTGGAGTTGCAGCCTTCATCAACCTGTTGGGTTACTCCACATTCGTGCTGTGAACTGGGGTTGATCATCTACACACCTTTGATGTTCTTTGACTTGGTGAGAATTTCCAAAGTAGATTAGACCATTATTGGATGAGATCTAGTTGGATGAAGTTATATTAGGATTTAAAGAATTTAGAGTTGGACGAATTATTTGGATGAATTTTCAATCAAGAATGAATGTAAAGCAAGTTGGATGATAAATTGTGGATGAAATTTTATTAAGTTTGGGTGGTTTTTTATTTGTGGATGAATACTATTCAAGGATGAATTGTCATTCAAGGATGAAAATTGCCAATGGATGAATTTTAATTAAATAGAAATTAACATAAGATAAAAATTATATTATTAAGAATTTTTTTTAAATTACATGGAATTTGTCATGTGACTTATTATTATGAAAGGGAGATGGTAATAGAGAATTTCCTGGACCACTTGGGTGATTTAGGAGTTTAAGTGTGAATTAATTTTGATTGAACAAAATCTAAAATTTCTAGAATGTATCTGGTTAATTCACTTGCTGTGAACTAGAATAAATTTCCAATTAGTAGAGGTTTACTTTAGCTCACAATGTTAACAATATCTTCTATAAAACAGATTTAAGCCAAAGGTCTTCAACAAATACTTTAAAATAACAAAGTTCTATTTCATATTTTACTACTACAATAAGCTGAAAATAGTTCCAACAAAGCAACTTGACTTTTTGTCAGATTTAATTTTCCAATGTTATTAATTGCTTAACTTCAGAAGAATTCTTGATGAAAATGAAAATATATGTCTGCTTCCTTGTAAAAGAAATGGTTATGCAGAATACACATAATTTTTTTTACATCTTTAACTTCTTTAATATAGTTTGTTTGTTTATATATATATATATATATATATATATATATATTACTTTTATATAATTTTTGTGTTTGCATAGAAAGTATTAAAAACTTTAAATATAAAAAAGTGATATATTTTAGCATTATTATTATTTTATAGCTTTGTAATGGTTCCATGCAAAATCGGATTTGTATTTAATTTTTAAAAATCTTTTTGGTTTTTAAAAAAAAATTAAACTATTCGTTTGAGAAATTGAGGGCTATAATTACTTAGCATGCCCTAAACATACAGAATTTAAAGAATATATACATCAAATGAAAAAAAATATATATGTATCAGTGATTTAAAATATTTATGAACTTCAGTTTGAAAATATATCATTTTTGAAATATATTTGTTATTGAAAATTAAATTGCTCTGTGTATTTTTATTTTTTTTTTTTGTTTAAATATTATATCCCAAAAATATAGCAAATTAACATTTGATAGAATCTAAATTAGCTTTAATTTTAATTAGCTTATCAATTATATATTGCAATATTCATTAAAAAACAGTTAAGGTTTTTTTTTTTTTTTTTTTTTTTTTCTTACTTTGTTGTATATCCAAAAAAAATTTAAGATATTACAGAATCTTCAATATAGGAAAATACTACCTCTTAACTTTTGTAATATCTATATTCTTAAGTTGAACAAAACAAATCATATTTTATTAATTATTGGCATGATTTTTTATTTGAATGATCTTTATTAACCTCAACTTCATCCATGTCTTATGCAATAAATTTATAAAATTATGATGTTTTGTAGATAATCTTTATTTTATTTTAATTTAATGTATGATAATATTTTTGCTTAGTGTTTATAATACTGTTTTTAGGAAATCATTAGGTGGACAACTTCTAGTACCATCTGCGCTTGCTTACATACCTTTGCAACAAATAACTAGTTTTGCTTTTAAAGGAGATATTTTATATCTGACATTGATGTATAATAATAATAATAATATAAATTTTTAATTCAAAATTTTAATTTGACAAAGATTTATAAGAATAAATAAATTATAGACTAAGGTAATATGGAGCCATAGAATATAGATGTGTAAAGCATAAAAGGTCTCTGTGCAGTAAGAGGGAGATGTTCATCTAATACTTTCATTTTTTTAATCACATTTATGAATAAACAAAATATTTTTTGTATGATTTAATAAATTTAAAATTATTTTATTAATTACATCATGTGTTCATTTAAAAAAAATATTATGATCATTGTTTACATTTCTTTTTAAAGATGTTATTAATACAGATAATTTTTTCTATAAGATATGAAACAATGATTTAAACTGCAGAAATTCTCATACCTCTATATGTGTTTTATGAAATTACAATATTTATAGAAGAAAAAGTTCTATAAAGTTATAAAAAATGGTTTTTGAATAAAAAAATATTTTAAGATTTGTTTTATGTCCCAAGAATACTACTTTTTAAAAAATTATTCATTGATTAATTTAACACGCTTTGATTGTGTACTTGAAAGAAAATACAAGTTTCATCTATAAAATACTATGATTTAATGTAGTTTTTTTTAATAAAACTTAAATCAACTATAAAACATATTGAAGGTATTTTAAGTTTCATAACTTTTTTTTATTAAGTTTTTTATTTATATATTTATTAAATATTATCATTTAATTAAATATAAAAATCATTTCATATGGAATACTTTTATAGAATTATTCAAGTTTATAAAAAAATTTATTCAAGTTAGAACTTGTATTTATGTGAGTTTACATTTATGTAAGTTTGCATAGTTTTCAATAAATTAATAGACTCTTAAGATCATAAAAATGATTAAAATTCTATTGTGACTTCTCAAAAAATTATAAAATAAGTGTAAAAAGTCTCTTTACAGTATCAAATGCATTTAGTAATACAATAATTGCCAAAAATAAATAAATAAATAAATAAATAAATAAAACTCTCAATTTTGTAAAAAAATTAAATTAAAATCTGAAAAATAACGTAAGCAATGTTTGAAACTAAATTATATATACATAATGTAAAGACACATACTAAGCTTACATATTGCATACAGCAATATAGTAAACTATTACATTGGACCTTGTTACTGCACTTATATATCCTTAAGTTCAGGTTGTTCAAATTCACTAGAATATTCATGTGATAATAATTCTATTTCTGTTGTTAAAGGAGAAAGTATGTTCTCTTGTGACCATTGTTGCTTATGCAGATAATCTTCACTTCTATTTAATACCACAACCTCTGATTGTGTATCACCTTGAAATAAGTATACAACTCGTTCCATTGTAGGTCGTCTTTCACAATCATTTTGAATGCAAAGCAAAGCAATCTTAATGATCCGAAGTACGTCTTGAAGTTCTCCATCACTCAAATGCAATGTTTGATCTACTAGCTCAATTAGCTTATTTGATTGATGAAGCTTCCATGCCTGCAAAATATAAATAAGAATCTAGATATATAGGATTTTAATTCATATATAAAACAAATATTTTTTCATTACTTTAAACATTTAAAAAAATCAATGTTAGTTGTATTAAAATCTTGAAGCATTTATTTAAAATATTTTATAATGCATTATCTTAGATTACACTTTAAAAAATAAAATATTATTCAAATCTCACATACTTTATATGATTATAAGCAAAAAATGAACAACAATATTTGTAATACAAATATTAATATCTATAATTTTATTATTATTATGAAGTAAGCAGAAAGAAATTTATACCCATTGAGTAAGAAAAACTTGGTCTTGTGGTAAAGATTCATCAATATTTCTTCGTCCACTAATTATCTCTAAACATAATACTCCAAAGCTGAAAACATCCACTTTATCGCTAAGTTGGCCCAATGATGCATATTCTGGTGCCAAATATCCTCTGCATTTCAATGCTTGTCAGCTTTAATTTATTTCAAAAAACAAATATTACTTCAACATATGTCTAATATCTAATCAAACCAATAACTATAAATGATGAATATCAAATTTATACCAAATTTATACCAAATTCTAGAGGTTCTTATATGAACATACATCTAAATATATAAACATAAAAATAATTTGATTTACCAAACCATTTGATGCAAACATTATACTAAGAATAAATAATGATAATAATAATAATATAAAACTTACTTGGTGCCTGCAACATGTATAGTCATGATGTGGGTTTCTTTATCTGGAAATAATAAAACCAAGCCAAAATCTGCAATTTTGGGCTCTAGATTCTTATCCAATAAGATATTGCTTGCCTTGATGTCGCGATGGATTACTCTCGGATGAGCCAATGCATGGAGATAGTGAAGACCATGAGCTACTCCCATACAAATCTTCAACCGCAAAAGCCAAGGCACTTCTTGCCTATGAGGTCCTATTATAGCTCACAAACATAATACAACCTATATTATTACATATAATTTAATGCAAGTTATTTCATAATGCATTAGCTTTAGATGCCAAATGATAAGTTTATTTAGAATAACAAAAAAATTAATAATATCAAAATAAAAAGATGATTAAATCTACAAGTAAATTGAATGAACATACCAAGTAAAATTTGGTCAACATCATAGTTGTCCACGTATTCATAAACTAATATCTTGGAATTTTCGCGAAGACAACACCCTTTCAAATTCACCAAGTTTCTATGCTTCATGCCTGTAATCAATACAATCTCATTGGAAAAGTCATCAATGCTTTGCTTTGTTTTGACAAATAGTTGCTTTATAGCCACCACATTTCCATTTGATAATACACCCTGCATTCAATAATATTTAAATTAGAAGACTTATATATTTATATTGCATTTTTTTATTTGCTATTCATATATATATTGTTTCTATTAAAACATATCATTATCACAATTGTATGATGGATTTTAACTTACCTTGTATACAGCACCATATCCACCTTCTCCCAACTTATTTTCAATATGGAAGTCTCTTGTAGCAGCCTTTAATTCATTGTATGAATAAATAGTAGGCTTGACATCAAACTCATCAAATTCTGCAACACATATCTTAATATTACTTATCTGGAATAAAAACATCAGTTGATAATAAAATGTTAATACTTTCTTTAAAAGACAATATTTTTGAATGTTTATGTGAACTTACTTTGTTGAAATTGAAGTTGCAAATACTTTTTATATTTCTTGTTTTTGAAAAGAATTAATCCCACAACTGAAATCATCATGAGTACCATCACCACACTAATGCATATGGAGATGATAACAATCTTTCGAACTTTTTTGCTCACTGCATTACAAAAGATGGATAATTAGAAAATCTCAAATACTCTTTGTGAAGCACATTCTTGGTTTTTATGAGATACAGTATAACATTAAAATTTTAAAAATATCTATTTATTTAGTTCATTTTTTTAGAAAAAAAAAAAGAAGGTAATTCAGCAAACATTCTATATTTAATTGTAAAATGAAGTGATTTGATATTACTTGGAGTGATGCTACAATCTTGTTTACAGTAGCATCTTCTAGCATCATCATAATCATTTCCATTACAATATGGATTGTCTTGCAACCTGCAATTGTCATACAAAAAGAATTATTTCTACGAGAAATTTAACAATACATCTTAAGACCATAAAAATAAAAATATTGAATCTATGTAAATTTTAGAATCAAATATATTGTTCTTTCCAACGAAATACATAGTTGCAACATACTTACTTGATCATAGTTCTTGGTTGGCTGATATCTTTATTGGTACATAGAACATCTTTAATAGAATTGTTCATCAAACTTAAAATTTTAAGATTCACACTTTGATTTTGAATAAGTGTTGTTTCAAAAATATTAGATATGTCAAGGCTTCCTGTAATATTATTTTTATCAAAGTACCTACATGAATGTTTAATTTTGTCAAAATTGAATGCTAAATAAAATAAAAACATAATAAGAAAGTTTTTAAAAATTTAATTGTATAATACGTCTATTTTTAAATCATAAAATTACCACACTATAATAATACTATATAGAAGTTTAGAGAATAGTTATTTCTAATATATTTTATTTATCTTATTGCATTTGGCATGTCCTAAACATGAATTAGTTGCTCTTAAAGTATAAAATATAAAATTAAAAATATAAAATAGTAATTTAGATGGAATAGAATAACTTACAATTCTTGTATAGAGCTAACATTAGAAGAAATAAAATTAAATGGAAGAGAACCACTTAGATTGTTGTCGGACACATTTACTATTTTCACTTTAGAAACATTAAAGTGATCAAAGAAATTTGTTAATGTTCCTGAAAAATTATTGCCACCTAGATATCTGCATCATATACACAAATTGTTATAAAAATAATTAATAAAACAAAGAATTTTAATATCAAAATTAGTATCTAAGGTTAAATGTAAGAAAGTGTGTGACTACATATCATATCATACTAACTTGCTTCTATTTACACTTACAACAAACATAATATAAAGATTGAACATAAAAACTTATTCAATAAATATTTTCATGGTTTTTAGACTTACACATATTCTAAATTTGATGAGGTACTAAAATTTGGTAATGGTCCTTGAAAGTGATTTGAAGAGATATCTCTGCACCAACTTTTGTTGTTAGTTCTATGTTCTTAATTTGTATCTAATCAAAAACATATATTATTCTTAATATTGCATTTATGAACAGCATTTAAAATTTAAGGTATAATTTTATAAAATATCAAGAAAAAAAACTACTTTCACATATTACAAAACTTTGAAAAGACAACAAAGTTAACAGATTCATATTATGAGCTAAACCTAGATCTAAACTTATTGCAAAGGAAAGAAAAATTAGATAAAGTATACTTACAAATATTGCAAATTCGACCAATTTCGAAAATTTGGAAACTTTCCAGTGAAGTTATTGTAAGATATATTTCTAAAATACACAAGCAAGTAAATACATAGTAAGTATTAACTAAGTATAATCATGAATTATTTTTTGGCTGATACCATATTTGTTTAACTAAATTATTTGTCATGAGCTTAGTAACTCTTATGATTTGTATAAATAAAAAATAAAACTGTTATAAATAATAAATATTATAGTATAACTTTTTATAATTCATTTATGATTAAAACACAAAATACAAATTCTAATAATTCTAACATAAGTGATCAGTATAAAAACACAGTGATTAGATTAGAATAGAATATATCTTACAATTTTTGAAGTCTTTTCATGCTTCGAGTGGCATTTTCTGGTATATTTCCGAAGAATTTATTTCCACCAATGTTTAAAGATAGAAGAGAACTTGCATTTTGTAATTGATGACTTGGATATTCTCCCGTAATTCTGTTACCACTCAAATCTCTATTCGATGTACACAAAACAATGTTAATTAAATAATAGATGTACATAGCATTATTACAAAATGAACTCAATTTACATAATTCAAAAGGTTTATAACAAACTTACAACTTTTCAAGATAATAAGAAAAATTTATATTTGGAATACTTCCATTAAAACCATTGTCATGAAGATCCCTGTAAAATACCCATTACTCATGTCAAAAGTGGAAAAAACTGAATCAAATTTTAGAAATACTAAACATTGCAATTCCATCCATTATTTTGTCTTATTTGGTCTTATTTTGTTCTATACAACCATTTGATATTTACAAAAGAAATTAATTAATAAATTCAACTTACAAAGTATTTAGCCATGTTGAATTGATTGATGGTGGAAGAGGCCCAGTTAACTCTGGATTTCCTGTCAATGTCCTATACATACATATTTTTTTATACAAATTGTAGTCAAACTTTCTTTTTGAATAAAATAAGCTATAAAATGTTCTTATGCTTGAAAACATTTTTATCAACAGTATCTAACCTTCTCAACTTCAAAAAGTTGTGCATTGCATCACAAAACCACCTTACTTCTATCACTTATACCATATGCGCAACTAACTTAAAGCAATAACTTACAAAAAGCCGATTCCTGAGAGATTTGGCCACCCAAACACGTCTGGCAAAGTGCCATTGATGTGAGCCTCGGAAAGGGTCCTGATCACCATTTCATTCTGGTTAGATCACATGTATAACTTTGTATAACTTTTGTACACAGCCAACGTTACCACGTTGCAGGTTTCACAGACACAAAATATATTTTGTGCATCCTCTAATTCGATGATCCAGCTCATGGGTGGAGTCACAATCTCCAAATCAGTTATACATGTGAGTCTTCCATAGACGCATAGTCAAGCCACAGATTAGCAAAACACGCCGCAGTTGATGAGATCTCTCACTCAATACATGATCGCGATTTCGTTCGCTCTCTGATTATTTTCGCTAAATGTACAAACTAGATTTACAGAACTTAGAAAAGTATGGAAACTTACAAACCAATGATATATCTGCTCGGGCCCTTTGTGTTTGTTTCAGAGTTGGGGACTTCTGTGCACGTCACTCCTCGCCATATAGCGTCAGGCTCGCAAGGACGTTGCCGTGTTGAGCTCCAACCCTCCAAGTCAGCTGGCGGATTGCTCTTGTTCCACGCTGCAAACAGTGCTTGGAGCGACGCAACTGTCACATGCCGCACACCATAAAATCGTTACGATTCACTGCACTGAAGTGTTCCAGGAGGTTTTACGGGTATAAACGAGAGATGCACCACACACAGTATACAATCGCACTGCCACCAGAAGCGTACTTTCTTCTTTATAGTACCACGCGTCTCCGAACGACGGGCTCAGCATAAGCAGTAAGAGGAGGAAGCAGCGGCCCAGCTGAGAAGCCTTCAACCATTGTCGTTTCATACACCCCGCCTCCATGACTTGTTCCTCAGAAATGACAACCGAAGGTTCAAACAACAGCAACAAGCTCCGCTCAGATTCGCAATTTCACAGGTACAACGCCACCCCCGTCACTCACACTCTGTCCAAACACAAGAGCACTTGCTCTGGTTCTGGCTACATGTTCCTTGATGGCGACCCTTTATAATCCCATTCTCACAAGAAAATGTAGAATATATTTGCCCACCATTCGGCACTCATTTCCTGGTGTTGAAAACTTCAAGAAAATATCCTGATAATTCCACACGCTATACCAATTGACGTTCTGACTAAGAGGCTGTACGAACGTCAATTGACCTGGTACACTTGAGTTGTTTCAAATAAAATAAAAATGTGAACCAGTAACGGTGGGTGCGGAGGAGACCCACATAGTCTCACCTTGGTTTAAACTATGGTGTTGTTTATTCCTCCCCCTCATCTCTGGAAGGCTGGGATTGACTCCGCCTCGACATTCGCTCATTTGCAATTAAGAAAAATAAATAAATAAATAAATAAATCTCATGCACTTGATTCCCTCCTCACAGAGTGTGTTTACTTTTAACTCAAATTGACTGTTAGTTCGGATGCACAGTGGGTGGTGGACGTGAGATTCCTGATGTCAAGGCCTGATGAGAAAGATGCCAGATGGTTGTGACCTGGATTGAAATGTGGAGATTTTTTGCTTTGATATTGCACTTTCACTATTTATCTGTAACTTTGACCCAGAAAGGCCTTTGGTTGACGCCCCCTTCACGGCATTCTCTTTTATTATTTTTATTTTTTGACACAAGAGAACCTTTACTGCAGATAAAATAAGAATAAGTGTGGCCAGCCCCATTCACTCACAAAGCTATATTAAGCCACATTAAAATATTCTTAGATTAACTAGTTTCTATTTGGGAACCTCCAAGGCCTGAGTTCCACAACCTAGTTGGTGCACCATTGGTTTTCGAAATTCTCAAGTAATTCTTCATTTTTATTGGGTGCCTTCTTGATCTTTGCTTGTATCAACAATCATGCAATCCTTCTATAGTCAACTACCCTTAGCTACATTTTATTGTATATCTCTTCTTTATTCCAATGTCTCCCATTGAACGCTACACCATTCTATTCAATCCATAAGTTCTATGTAATAATCCCTCATAGCAGCAACTATTGTCTACTAACACTTCTGAATCTCTGAGGTATCCTATGAGCAAAGATTCTTTGCTTCCAAGTCAGTCTGTGATCTTCCGCTCTTGAGCCATTGATTTGTGAAAAGTTATTTGTAGGACTTTTCCTATGGCCGCTATTGAGTCTGTAGTCAATTGCAAAGATAGAAGCACCTCCATTGTCTGTTATTCCCATGGATCTACACCTGCAAACTGGTCAATTGATTAACATAAAGATGTCAACATTCACTAATCTTTCCAAAATTATACTTTCCCATTTTCATGCATGAATAGTAGATGCAAAACGGTTGTCTCATAAGATCAACGATGATGTGTATTTTGGATCACTATGATGGAGTATTTTGGACCGGTGGAGACATCCACATCAGTGGCGATAAGCATCAAAACTGTCAAGTACGTCTACCTCGTTGTGCTAACGAAGTCGTCCCAAGTGCTAACAGTGTATTGTGTACCCAAGTTCTTGCCTCAAGTCGTCGACGGAACGGCCCTCCTCTCCCGGTAGAACGGAGACTGTATATTGAAGACATCAGAAAACGCCTCTTTCAGACTCCAGACTCCTCGAATGCGAGTTCAGCTTCTACTGAAGTTTATACAGCCGTGCATGTGGAACTTCCAGTGGTTACCCACAGCACGCACGAAGATAGTTCATTCTGGAGGGACAGCCGCTCAAAAAAGACTCAACCTTTGAGGCTTCACAATATAACAGACATGCAGATCGACAAAGAAAAGGTCGGACAGTCCACTTCGGAGGTGATCGGACTACTGTATGCTCGAAGGATTTGGAGGGAGCAGCAGGGGTACGCGGATCCCTCACAACACATGTGAATGCGCATCCACAAAGATTCCAGGATCTAGGCAGAATTCGCAGTATCACAATACATCGCCGTGCAAAGAGAGAGGATCAACTCACGTTGGAAGTTCCCATCAAGCGACTCGTCAACCACTGGCAGTGCACTGCAAGGCACATGATTAACTTGAGATCGATAAGGTTTTTCCACAAGAGGAATGCAAGCATCGTCCGCCACCCATCACTCTTCAGAACTTCCTAGACACAATAACGGAGAGGGAGGGGAAAAATTGTACCATCATGATGAATGTTAGTGAAGAGGCTTCACACCAATACGCTGAGCCACGGAATCTGAGAACGGATCCAGCAGTCCTGTCTGTGAGAGCACGTGGTGTGCACATTGCCGAGCTTGAAGGTTTCACCTCTTACACACCCAGAGGGCCACCAGAAGCACAAGTTGACACCCCTCTACCCGCCGTATCCAGGCGAACTCATCTTTCGTGTTCCAGTGCATGTTCAACAAGCCTTTTCTCCTTTTCATTCCAGCGAGTATTTCCTTCAACAAGTGAGGTTAACTGCTCTCCTCCTGCCTTGTGCACGGGGAAGACCGGCACCACTCTTGTGAAGCTAAAGACAACCGCGCCACCAAAGCCTCTTCCTCCAGGTTTTCACAGTGCCAACAACAACATAAAACCAGAGCAGATCACCCCAGGGGTAACCCCCCAGAAACTCTACTCCACTTGCATCTCCTCCGTTGGTGAGGTCTTTCGGCAGAAATGTCGTGGGGTGCCTTCGCTCGCTCGCTGCCATCTCCCTGTACCCAGAAAAGGATTCCGTGGCCAGGACTGCTTCGGCGCAGGAAACGATTGTAAAGATGCGCATCAACTACAGTGAAAGAGATTGGATATGGGTCTATTTACGCCGTGTACGATCACAGCACGAATTGAATTCAACATTTTTATTTAATTCCGCTTAGATTTGTAGAGGGTGGAATCGTAGCATCGATTGTTGTTGTGCGAAATATGAGAGCCTTTCAGTTGGATGCAACGCAGACGTTGTCGTGCAGGGCTCTCTTATTTGACTGAAGAAGTAATTAAACTCTTAAAAAATCCTAGTTTGTATTCAAGGGGAATTTGGATATGATATTTACAGCAATTAGTTGATAAGTAGATTTTGTAAAAACCTTAACCCAACAGGTACGAAACTTACACTTAATTGATGGATATTCGTTGTTAACAAAATTAATTTTGTTTTAATTTATTAAATATAATTATATAACAAGTTGTTTGTTAATTTAGGTTCTATGCAATGCTAACTTGCTATTGTTTAGAGATGTTGATCTACACATTAAATAAAACACTAAGCAACCATTACTATAAAATAAAACAAAGAACTATTAAACTTTGAATAATGAAGATGTTTGCAAAATATTAATTGCTTTTTTGAAATGGTATTGATGATATCTTTATTTTCAAGTTAAATTTTATAAAAAAATAAAAATTAAATTAATGAATCTTTAATTTTGTATTTAATACTTGGAGTATAAATATGATTTGTTCCTTATAATTAGACCATATTTAATACTTTGCATCCAGAAGACCTTAAATAAGTCAAGTTATTTCAAGTTTATAAAAAAAAAAAGACGTGTATTATTTAATTACATATTTATTTGGAACTCAACTAGGGATACACCCTCAAATTGCTAGTGATGCACTCTTTTGATAGCATTTTGTAAAAAAAATTATTGTTTGATGGCAAAAGAGTGCTCAACTCTCTCACTTTTGGATGACTCCTCTTGTCATGTCCCTTCACTATTTTCTCTTCTATTTTATACTCCCCATTCAATTCCTAGCAATACAATTTGTGCATGTAATCATTGTACAAGAATAATGAATTGACATCTTGGAAAAGGTAATTGCACCATTGGATGCATTATCAAGACTATTAAATAATAATATTAGATGTTTGTTGGTAATGTCAGTTGTTGCCCTCCGATCTTTGGAGTTAAATAGATTTTTGAAATCTTGTTGTACATAATTTGACAACAAGCACCACATGTTTCCACTTTTTTTTGGCTTTTGTTGATCTATCAAGGACATACACTAAGAAGTTGTAGAAGATTCTAGAAGATTTTAGAGAAGCTTTGTAATTTATAGAAGCTACTTGAGAAGTTTTCAAGCTCGTAGAAGGTGCTTTAGAAGCTTCTTAGCTTGTATTATATATAGGAGCCGAGACTGAGCGGATCCTCAGTCTTGACAACACATCTCTTGGAGCTCTAGCTCACGTCTCTAGTGTTGTTCTTCTACTCATCTGATTAATCTAGTTCTTACAGATTCTTCTTGAACTTCTTGTTTAGATTTTCTAGTCAGTATTCTAAATTCGTGACAGTTTGTCAAGACTCCACTCATCTTTCATATCAAAACTAGTTCCTTTTTATTAGAGTGTAGATTATTCCTCTGCTTGAAGGTGTTGGCATTTTAGAGGTTGCGGATTACTCTCTTCTAAACTAATATTTCTTCTATTGTAATATTGGAGTCTTATCTTTCTTGGAGAGAGTGGATTATCCCTCTTCTTAAAGATTTTAAGGCATGTAGAGGTTGTGGAGTACCCTCCTCTAAACCAATACTACCTTCTTGTAGAGTCATTTCTTTCTTTCTCTTAGAATGGCCGGAGGTCAAGATATTAGTATGGCTAAAAGTTCGGAGTCCAAGTTAGATGCTATTACGAATGCTCTTGTAATATTATCACAAAGAACTGTAGAGATTGAAGGAATCATTGCAAGACTTCATAATGGTGGAGCATCTGGGATGGCACAATTGAGGATTCACCAGCCTCAAGCTTCAACACCAAGAGAAGCAGCTTTGCTTCTAGTTCAACAAGGACCATTAGTCTTACAATGAAAAGAGCCCCAAATTATCCTTCCAAACAAGTTCGATGGTACCCGTTCCAAGTTTTGAGGTTTTGTCAATCAAATTAGATTGATAACAACTTTACAATCCAAACGCTATCCGATGGAGGAATCCCGTATTGGACTCCTTAGAACTTTGCCCATGCGGCAAGCTCTATCATGGTTTACTCCTTTGTTTGAGAAAAGATCGTCAATTTTGAATAACTTTGAAACTTTTTTGGATGCGTTTACAGAAGCATTTGATGAACATGACAAGGCATGATGGGCTACAACAAAGATCCAATTACTATGACAATGGGCACGCTCTACGTCAATCTATGCATCAAATTTCAGATAATTAGCGTGCGACATCAACTGGGATGAGGAAGTATTGATGAGTCAATTTTATTGGAGCTTAAGGAACAACGCGAAGGATTTGTTATTATCTCTTTTCGATCTGCAAACGCTCAATGAAGCCATTAGCAAAGCTATGAAGTCTGATAATTGCTTGTTCCAACGTCACCAAGACCAATGCTCAAGACAATATATGGCTCACTACACTCCAACTATGTCAACAAGTAGCCTGAATTCACATTCAAAGGTGGAAGACATGCAAATTGATGTAGTGCATATCAAATCCTTAATTCTAGAAGAAAAAAAGTGGCGTATGGAGGAAGGACTATGCATGTATTGTGGTGAAGAAGGCCACAGAGTAGAAAACTACCCAAAAAGCAAAATTGATGCATTGTCAAGACTAGAGGCACGTTTGTTCAGAAAAACAAAGATGCCTAGCTACAATAGGGACTGTGCGGCTGGACAATTCAATTCTACAATAACAATCAAGTTCCTCTCTTTCTGCTCAGCCTGCCTATTGCTTTACCATTCCTTTATCTTTTCACCCTCAGAAACTAAAAACCTTAGCGTTATTAGATTCACGAGCATCTGCTTGTTTTTTAGACAAAAAATTTGCTAAGCGTCATGAGATTTCTCTAGTATAAAAACCTAAATCCATTCATGTAGAAGTAATAGATAGATGACCTTTATTATCTAGTAGTGTCATCCATGAATCAGAACCTATAGAAGTGACTTTTAAAGACAATAGTAGTTATATTATTTTTAATATTATTAAAACCCCGTCAAACCCTATTATTCTTGGTCTTTTTTGTTAGAAATGCATAATCCATCCATAGATTGGATGTTACGAAGGATGACATTTCCTATAGAACATTTCGAGAGTAAACTTGTTAGAAGATCTCGAATCAAAAAATCCTTATTTATTAGAGCAAGGATGTTTATAACATCGTCTAAAGAAGGTACACCATTTGTTATTTATGCAAATCCAACACGCAGAGAGAAGTTTTCGACAGCAAATATACCAAAGTAATATAAAGATTTTGAAGACGTGTTTCAAAAGAAGAATGCCAACATGCTATCGGAGCATTGACCATACAATTGTGCCATAGATTTGCAGGAAGGAGCACAACCACCTTTAGGCCCAATCTACAATTTGTTATAAATGGAGTTAGTGGGGTTATAGAAGTACATTGATAAGAATCTAGCCAAAAACTTCATTCGTCATTCAAAGTCACTAGTTGGGGTACGAATCTTATTTGTGAAGAAGAAAGATGACTTGCTGCAGATGTGCGTGGATTATCGAGGTCTCAACAAGGTGACAAAGAATAATTGTTATCCATTACCCTTGATATGAGGTCTTCTAGAGTAACTTACGCGTGCAAGGATCTTTACAAAGATTGATCTAAGGGGAGCTTACAACCTCGTGCGAATCAAGAAAGGAGACGAATGGAAGACAGCTTTCCGTACAAGGTATGACCATTTTGAATATAATGTCATGCCTTTCGGTCTTACCAATGCTCCAACGGTCTTGCAACATATGATGAATGACATCTTTTGGGAGCACCTTGATGATTTTGTTATCATCTATCTAGATGATATTTTGATATTTTCCAAGAACATAGAAGAATATGAGAAACATGTTTGTTTAGTCCTTCAAAAACTTCACGAGCGAGGACTTTATGCCAAGTTGGAGAAGTGCTTGTTTAACCAAATTGAGATAGAATTTTTGGGATTCATTGCAACTATGGAAGGCTTCAAGATGAACCCTAAGAAGGTGGAAGCAATTGTATCATAGGAAGTATTATGGACATATACATGTAAGCCACTAATTACATATATAAATAGATAGAAGTAAGTAAAAGTAGATAAAAGTAAGTTAATTCTATAGTATTTGATATGGTAGCTTTCTAGAAGCTTCATAGACATTGCTTTGATTTTATAGGTGTCTTTAATTGACTTTTTGGGATTAGAAACATGGTCAACAAGTTGGCCATGTGCCACACATGTTGTTGCTTAAAGATCAAGCTAATTATGTGGCCCACACGTAGAAAAACTTGCCTTATAAGTCAAGGCATGTGTCCTACAAAGTCAACACATATTGCAGGTCCTACTGAACGTCGCCACATAGCCCCTAGTTAGATAGTATATATATCGAGACAAGAGTGAAGCCTTCTTCACTCTTGTCAACCCCTTTCTCGCTTTTGATCTAGTTTCAAGGATCTCTAGTTTTCTTGGCTTTTGGCAATAGCCATTCCAGTTTCTTTCTTAAAATATATATATATATATATATATATATATATCAAATTATTTCTATTTTATCATCTTTCTATGAGAGAAGTCTCACTTGTTTATTTGTCTTTATCATGTTCTTGTCCTAGATAGATTGAAAAGAATATACCTACAATATCAAAGCTTTGTCTAATCTTGATTAAGAGTGGATTATTTTCTTTTTTTGATAAGATACAAGCATATTAGAAGTTACGGATTACCCTCTTCTAAACTGATATTGTCCTAGTATTTTCTTTGTTCTCAAATCTTCTCTTTTATTTGTCTTGAGCAATATTAGACATCTTCTCTGTTTTAAGAGTTATCATGGCAGAACTTGCTGAAATGAAGAGTGAAATGGCACAAATGTAAGAGCAATTGAGGGAGTTAATGCTTGCAATGCATCAATTCAATTTACCACTACAAGAAGCAACAAGATTGGTAGGAAGTGAAGATATAGAAATAATTGAAGCTGCTTCAACATCTGCATCAAATCATGTCCCTTCTCCTATGGTGGAATGTCCTTTCAGTGTTAGAGATCCAAGAATTATCCTATCCAAGAAGTTTGATAGCACTAGATCCAAGTTTTGAGGATTTATCAATCAAGTGCAACTTGTGATTGAACTTCAATCCCAAAGCTATCCAACTCCAAGATCGCAAGTTAGATTCATTGGTACGCTTCTTTCAGGTTCAGTACTATCGTGGTTTTCATCTTTTCTTGAAAGATGAGATCCAATATTAAATAATCTAGAGGCTTTTTTGGTGGAGTTTTGATCCATGTATGGAGAATATGATGCAATTCATGTTGCAACCAATAAGATCTGTATTTTACGATAAGACAATCGATCAGTAACATTGTATGCTTTACAATTTTGACAACTTGATATCAAGTGGGATAATACTGCACTTATTAGCCAATTTTTCTATGGATTAGAATATGAGGTAAAAAAATTAATGCTCAACTTACCTGATCCTCAAACATTGAGTCAAGCAATTGACTTTGCTGTGAAGTGCGACAATTGCCTTTTTGAATTCCGATATGAAAATCATATAAGTGGACCTCAACGTTGTCGTGTTGTAATATGACTATATGGTGAAAATATAAATGAAAAAGATATTATCAATACTTAGTAATCTTGGATGTAAGAAACAGTGGCCAATTCCAATACCAATATTCAGCGTCAGTTAATGTCATCCTACCGGCGTCATCGAATCAAGTACCCTCCGTACCAACAGGACAACCAGGATCATTTTCCAACCCTACATGGAACAAGCCTAGTAGGTATATACCGATGGAGACACCCAATATGCATGATGGGGGTGCAGGAAGACCACTTCGTCGTTTCCGTTGCAGATAGGTTGATCATTATGCCAGTGAATGTTCCAATCCCAAAGCTAGTGATGATTACGTGCCAATGTAGGAATTGCAAGCAGACGAGACATACTTATCAATAATGTAATGCTTCATCCAATTTCAATAAACGAGATCAGCAAATCCAAAGCCAAGGAAAAATTGAGGAGATAAATCAAGGTCCTCAAGATTTGTCGATAAATCGTGTGGAATGAGTGCGAGCCATTCTTACCAGGAGTCTGCAAAAGAGGAAAGAACCAATTCAATATTTGGATGAGTCTGATGTGCAGGGCCAATTTGATCCAATTACGAGGACATCCAATCCAGGTTCTTAGTATATGTCTCTTACCCAATATGAGACCTAACTTGGTTGGACAATCCAATGAGGTCCTGAATACGGAGGCTTCGATTCCATTTCAAGTTGTTCCATTCTCTATGTTGTTTTGAAAGAAACGTCCTTTCCGTAGAAAGATCCTCTTAGGGACAAGAATTCCAGGTAAGCGCTGTCGGCTGTTCCAATTCAAAGTCCAGAGCAGGAGAAATTGAGACCACACAGAGTTAAAAGGGAGGAGAAGATAAGGAAAGGGGTATTCGGAGACCAAGATTTTGAGGTCAGAGAGCTGGCTTCAAGCTCCTCCAAAAGGTGTAGAATTGGATTCATAGGGTTTGAAAGAACTTTGGCAATCGTTATTGAAAGTCAGTGTTTGTATTGGTGATTTGGATTTTTTTTTGCACTAAAGTTAAGGTTGATACTCTTGACTGTTTTGTGAAATTGAGGAAACTTCAACGATTGAAATTTATAAGTGGCTAGACGGCTGAGTATGTCGAGTGCAAGCAAAAATTTGTGTTAATCTGACAGAACAGATAGAGGTTATTTGACCATTAGCGTAAAGAGGTATCGGAAGTTAACAGATTGGAGTTGTCTAGGATTTTTGTAATATCTAGAGATCTAGTGATAGGAATAAGGTGACTTTTGGCGTGGTTAGTCAAGGACTTCTAGGCCGAAGTCAAGATACATCAGTGTAGGTTTACGGCATTTTCATGCAATTTGTAAGTTGGATTAGATTGAAACTTCTTAAGCATTTAGAAGGCTTGCAAAGACACTAGTGGTAGAAGTTTACAACAATCGGATGGTCAGATTGAGAATTACACCTTGCCAAAGCTCGTTGTCTAGGGTTAGGGTTTGAAAAATAAAAATAAAAATAAATAAAATAAATAAAACTAACAAAAAATAAAAGACTTGTGCTTATAATATCTGGAAGTGATAAAAAATAGTGTTTCTAAGTATTTTGTAATGAAATTAAGCTTTTACATTGAAATCCAAAATAGTTTATATTTAAATAGTTGAAATCCACTAGCCTACCTGGATACTTGCCAAACATTGTTCTATCTTTGACAGACAGTTGTCCGATGCATTTTCAACCAAGATAGCACGTAATACGACAACGTTACTATAATTCAATGGCAATACCAATACTTCTTCAATACATACATTCGGAAGTAGAGGATATGCAAATTGTTGAAATATGTTTCAAACCTCTTATTAAGCAAGAAAAGACTCGTCGTCATCAAAAAGGATTGTGCTTATATTGTGGAGAACCTAAGCACAATGCTCAACATTGTCCAAAGAAGCAACACAACCATAAAATGAGGAGTACGGTGATCAAAGAAGATAGCATAATGGGAAACAAATTTGTCTAGCTACAATAGGGACCGTGCGGCTGGAACCTTGTACAATGCCTAGTGAAGGTCCTATCCTCTCCTCAAAACCCTCTCCATGTTTTACGATAAATGTTATTCTAAGACCTAAATATTTCAAAGCCTCTACCTTGCTAGATTCAAGAGCCTCAACATGTTTCTTAGATGAAAAATTTGCTAAAAGACATAGCATATTTTTAGTAAAGAAAACTAAATCTGTTCATGTAGAAGTCATAGATGGTCGTCCGTTGTCTTCAAGAGATGTTACTCATGAAATCTTTCCTATAGAAATAGCAACTAATGGTCATAGTAGCTTTATAATATTTAATATCATTAAATCTCCTTCTAATCCGTCATTTTAGATTTATCATGGCTAAAAAAATATAATCCTAAAATAGATTAGACTTCTCGTAGTCTTGACTTTTTTGAAAGTATAACTAAGAATGTAGTTAATCAAGTAGAAAGTCATAAGTCTAATATAATTAAACTTATATTTGTAGGTGCAAGTGCTTTCTTACATGCTATAAAAGAAGGATCACCTTGTGTCATTTATGCCACACTTGTTTCTATTAGTGGAAAGACTTCAAGTGGCATTCCAAGCCAATATCAAGATTTTTAAGATGTATTTAAAAAAAAGAATGCGGATACTCTTCTAGAACATCATTCCTATGACTACTCAATTGACCTTCGAGAAGAAGCACAACCGCCATTTGGATCAATCTATAATTTATCTCAGAATGAATTAGCTGAACTCAAGTAGTATATTGAAGAAAATTTCGCCAAGAACTTCATACGCCATTCCAAATCTCTAGCAGAAGCTCCAATTTTATTTACGAAGAAAAAAGATGGATCATTGCGGATGTATGTTGATTATCGAGGACTCAACAAAATCACTATCAAAAATAAGTACCAACTACTTTTAATATCTGGACTTCTTGATTAGTTGAATCAAGCTAAGATCTATATAGAAATAGATCTACGGGGAGCATACAATTTAGTACTCATCAAAGAAGGAGATGAATGGAAGACTGCGTTTCAAACAAGGTATGGACATTTTGAATACAATGTCATGCCTTTTGGACTTACAAATGCACCAACAGCATTCCAACATCTAATGAACAATGTCTTTCAAGAGTTTTTAGATGATTTTGTTGTCTGTTACCTAGATAACATCTTAATCTATTTTAAGAATCCAAAAGAACATGAACTCCATGTTCGCCAAGTATTACAAAAACTAAGAGATGTAGGATTCTATGCCAAGATAAAAAAGTATGTATTTCACACTACTCAAGTTGACTTCTTAGGATACATCATTTCAAATGATGGACTTATGATGGATCCTAAAAAAGTTCAAACTATTATGGATTGAAAGATCCTAAAAATGGTAAGAGATGTCCAATGCTTTTTGGAATTTGCCAACTACTATTAGATCTTCATGAAAGACTTCTCTCGAGTTGCAGCTCCACTTACCCGTTTGACTTGCAAAGACAAACTTCAATAGAATCAAGAAGTAGAAGTAGCATTTGAAGCTTTGAAGACAGCCTTTGTTTCTGCACTAATCTTGTATCGCGTCAATTTTTCTAAGCTATTTTTTATAAAAATAGATGCATCAGACTTTGCTTTGGGTGCCATATTATCACAAATGGAAACAAATGATAAACTTCACCCAATAGCTTTTCATTCCAAAAAATTTTCAGCAGCCGAGATCAACTATGACATCTACAACAAAGAACTTCTTGCAATCGTGGATTCGTTTCAAGAATAGTGCTATTATCTAGAAGGTGCTTTTAGCCTAGTCATAGTATATACAGATCACAAGAACCTTAAATATTTTATGTCACCACATATTTTGAATCATCGCCAAGCCTATTGGAGTATATCTTTGTCAAGATTTGAATTCAAGATCACTTATCAACCAAGCAAACAATAAAATTTGTCAGATGTACTTTCTAGATGATCTTATCTTTCACCAAAGGAAGGAGATGCTGCTTTTGATCAACAACAAATAATTCTCTTGAAGCTAGAGCATCTTCATCTTCGAGCAATGAAATCAATACTAACTGTTGATTCAACTTTTATTAGGCAAATTAAGTCAAGTATGTCTTCTGATCTTCTTATTCATGATATGAAGAGAAATCCTTTAAAGTCTTATAATACTTCTAAGTTTGAATTCAAGAAGAATCTACTATATTTTGAGGGATGCCTATATGTTCCAGAAGGTGAAGCTCAATTAAGTGTTTTTTACGCTCGTCATGACTTTCTAGCAGCAGGTCATTTTGGGTACAATAAAACTTTGGAATTGATATCCAAAGATTTTTGGTGGCCACAAATGTAGAAAGCAGTCAAAGATTTTGTACAATCTTGTGATATTTGCTCGAGATCAAAAACGTCTCATCACCAACCTTATGGACTTCTTCAGCCATTACGCATTCCAGAACAACCATGGTCTTCTATTTCTATGGATTTCATCACGGATCTTTCAATCTTAGGTTCTTATGACTCTATATTCGTGATAGCGGATCGTTTTACCAAGATGGCACATTTTGTTATGTACAAATTCTATCACAGGTGAAGAAACAGGTAAGCTCTTTCTTGACAATATCTATCGCTATCATGGATTATCCAAGGATATTATATCAAATAGGGGAACTCAATTTGTATCAAGATTTTGGTAGATTCTTTTCAAGATTCTAAAAGTGGATATAAAACTATCTTCGACATTCCATCCTCAAACTGATGGATAAATGAAGCATGTTAATCAAGTTTTGGAATAGTATTTAAGATGTACTATTAACTACCAACAAGATGATTGGACAACTCTTTTGCCATTAGTAGAGTTTGCTTATAATAACACGGTACATTCTTCTACAAAACAAACACCTTTCTTTGTTAATTATGGTTATCATCCATGACTTGATACTTTTGACTTTTCAAAAGTTGATAATCTTACTACAAAAGGTTTAGCAATTCATTTGTCAAAGCTACATGCAACGATGAATGCGCAATTAAAAGAAGCTCAAGAACAACAAAAGGTCAATGTGGATGTCTATTGAAAGGAACAATCACCATTCCACATGGGTGATAAGATATGGTTACTTCATTGCAATATCAAGACCACTCGTCCTTATAACAAGTTGGACTATCGAAGGCCTGGACTATTTTCTATTTTTACACAGATCAATCTAGTTACATATCAATTATATCTATCGGAGTCAATAAAAATCTATTCAATATTCCACATATCTCTTCTTTAACCATACAAGATAGTAGACATACCAAGAAGAAGACAAGCTCCACCTCCTCTTATAGAAGTGGAGAATAATGAAGAGTTTGAAGTGGAAGAAGTCTTAGATTCAAGGCGGTGCCAAAATAAATTAAAATATCTTATCCTTTGGCACGGATATGATATTAGTGAACGCACATGAGAGCCAGTAAAGAATCTTGTAAATGCAGCAAATGTGGTAGAGACTTTTCATCGACGACATCCATCAAAAACAAGATGAAAACTTTTTTTATAAAAAAAACAAGATCTAGGCAAGATAACATTCTACTTTCAATCTTTATTTGTAGCTTCTTTATAGTTGTAATGCTAAAGAGATGGAGAACCAACAACCAATGGATTTGACTCAAGAGCCTTCATTTACTGATCTATCAAACGAGACATTACGATTGTTATAACCTTCAAGTCGACGTAATCGAGATAAAGATCTTCAAAAATGACATGTTTTTTCTCGATTAGATGGCGAGATACAATGTTGTCATACTGTAAATGCTTACTATATGTAAAAATTAGCTAAAACATATTATATGTTGATAAATCTAGATGTGTGTTAGAGTGGCTAGTGGATTAAATTAAAAGTAGTTGGTATAAGAAACTTTACTTTGTTTCTTTACTTCTTTTGATTTTGACATTAAAATATATATATATATATATATATATATATATATAACCTAAATATTTAGTATGAAGCCTTGGGAGAAAGTTGAAACCTAAGGATGAAAATCTAAACTAGTAGGAGGCTAATTGAAAGGAATGAAAGCAAGGCATGGTCGGATGAAGGCAAGGAATGGAGAACTTCATCCCTATTGGTCGAATATCATGCCCAATGGACTTCAAGGAGGCTGTCCGAGGCCTTATTAGGATTAGGGTTCCTCTTTCGAGGGCATTCAGAGATTACAAGCTAGGGTTGTAAAGTTTAGGATTTGGAATACAATTTTTGTACAAAAATTAGAGGATTTGGAGTTAGGGTGAAAAAGTTATAGCCATTTGAAGTTAAGGTATTTATTTAAGACATATTATTACTCTTTTGAGAGTACGAGGAGTATTACAGCAGCTTTTGAAGATCGGAAGATGCGACTCGAACGGCGATTTCAAGGCCTACATCTTTCATGAAAGAATTATTACTTTTGGAGTTTATATGAAGGAGTTGTAAGGAGTTGAAGGCAGTGCTTTCAAATCAAAGGTAGTAAGTAAGCGGTTTTGTTTGTAGAAATGGTTGGAGCCATAACTTGAGTATTCGGATGAATTTTTGGCTCAAAATTTTGGAGAGTGTAAATTTTTGTGTTAAAAAGCTATACATACAAATTTCATGGCATTTGAGCTTATATTTTGTGAGATATGAAGAAAATTGCACGTAGATGTATAAAAAGAAGGGTTTGAAGCCACTGTTAGGATTTTCAAGATATCTCAAGATCTGCAACGAATTTGCTGTTGAAATTTGTTGTAGAAATTAATAAAAATACATCAGTACCTTGTGTAAAATTTGAGTTTGTTTGGACGGTCGGATTAGGAGATATGGAGTATTGAAGTTCGAAAAAATCTCCACATAAGAATAAACAAGGTTTCAGAAGATTTTATCATATTTTAGAAGTTGTGGGTACTTGAGGATTGTGTATTTGGTGTAATTACTCAAAAGGGGAAAAATTATATATAAACTTAGGGCTTTCCTTATTTTCAAGCTTGATTGAATAATTAGTGATAGCCAGAAGCCTAGCATTTTCTTGAAGCAAACTCTCTCTACCTCGATAACGCGTTTGGTATCACGACCTTGGAAGGGACTCCCAATGTTTGGTGATTTTACTAGAGGTAGGAACAATTCCTGATGGTGTTCCAAATGTTTTATTTGAAGGAAGTTATGAAGGCCTCAACAATGATTAAATAACTGGGTGGTCTTCTTGCTTTAGTATGGAATGTTATCAATGGTTGTGAGGCCCTATCAATCATCTTCAAAGAGAACAAAGATCAGAGTATGTGGTGAATAGAATTTGTCGCATCATAGATTTCTTCAACATGTGATTACCGCTCCTCGTGGAACTCGTTCCTAAAAGGAGGGATAATGTCACGAATATATGTATGTAAGCCAATAATTACATGTATAAATAAGTAGAAGTAAGTAAAAATAGGTAAAAGTAATTTAATTCTATAGTATTTGATATGCAAGCATCCTAGAAGCTTCATAGATGCTGCTTTGACTTTATAGGTATCTTTAATTGACTTTTTGGGATTAGAAACGTTATTAATAAGTTGGCTATGTGCCACATATGTTGTTAGCTTGAAGACCAAGCTAATTATATGGCACACACGTAGAAAAAACTTGCCTTGTAAGTCAAGGCATGTGTCCTACAAAGTCAACACATATTGGAGATCCTACAGAATGTTGCCACGTAGCTCCTAGTTAGATAGTATATATATCGAGACAAGAATGAAGCCTTCTTCACTCTTGTCAACTCCTTTCTTACTTTTGATGTAGTGTCAAGGGTCTCTAGTTTTCTAGGCTTTTGACAATAGCCATTCTAGTTTCTTTCTTGATATATATATATATATATATATATATATATATATATATTAAATTATTTCTATTTTGACATCTTTCTATGAGAGAAGTCTCACTTATTTATTTATCTTTATCATGTTCTTGTCCTTGACAAAGAGTTCCAAAGATAATTAGAGATGTACAATACTTTCTTCGCTTTTCTAACTTCTATCGAATCTTCATCAAAAATTATTCTGAAGTTGCTGCTCAGCTCACTCGGTTGACATGTAAAGACAAGCTCAAATGGAGACCTCTAGCAGAAAAAACATTTCAAGATCTTAAGATGACATTTACTATGGCTACAATCTTGGTACATCCGGACTTTACAAAGGCCTTTTATTTCGAGATCAATGCTTCTGATTTTACTGTGAGAGCTGTACTTTTGCAGATAGGTGCAGACGAGAAGCTTCATCCGATTGTGTTCTACTCTCAAAAGTTTTCTGCTATCGAGATCAACTATGAGTTCCACGATAAAAAACTTCTTGCTATAGGTGATTCTTTCTAAGAGTGGCATCACTTTCTCAAAGGAAATGCGCATCCAGTGACTATATATACGGATCACAAGAATTTAGAATACTTCATGTCGACTCGGGTTCTAAATCGTAGTCAAGCTTTATAGAATATGTTTCTATCCAGGTTTGACTTTGTTATTACTTATCGGCTTGAGAAGTAACAAGGACTATCCAATATATTATCAAGAAGATCGTATCTAGCGCCAAAGGCGATAGAAGCAACGTTTCATCAACAATGTACAACATTGTTGAAGTGAGAACAATTCAGGCTTTGCTCTACTATAGTGCCAATTGATGCTGATTTCCTCAACCAGATACGTACTATGACTATTGGAGATTCTATAGCCCTCAATATCATACAACGTGTCAATAATGACAAGTTGAAGGTGGAAGGAGATCTCTTATACTTTAAAGAGTGATTGTATATTCTAAAGGGACCAGCACGACATCAAGTTCTCCAATCTCGACATGACTTTCCAATTGCAAGATATTTTGGATTCAATAAGATCTTGGAACTTATTTCTCGAGATTTTTGGTGGCCCCAAATGTAGAAGGATGTTAAGGATTTTGTCCTCTCTTGTGATATTTGTTCAAGATCCAAGAACCCTTGACATTGTCCTTATAGTCTTCTTCAGCCATTGCCTATTTCATGTCGGCTAGGGTCTTCAATTTCCATGGACTTCATTATAGACTTGTCGCCATCGAATTCATTTCACAGCATCTTTGTTGTAGTAGATCGGCTTACAAAGATGGCACTTTTTGTCCCTTACAAGAAAACATTGTCAAGCAAAGACATAGCAAGGCTCTTTTTTGATAGTGTGTATCGATATCATGGATTATTAGATGATATTGTGTCGAACCGAGGAACCCAATTTGTATCAAAGTTTTGGAGATCTTTCTTTGAGATATTAAAGGTGGATATCAAGCTTTCTTCGGCTTTCCATCCTCAAATTGATGGCCAAACTGAACAGGTGAATCAAACTTTGGAGCAGTATTTACGATGCATTATCAACTATCAACAAGATGATTGAACTGCATATCTATCGTTAGCCAAGTTTGCATATAATAACACCCTTCATGCATCGACTCAATAAACACCATTCTTTTCTAACTATGGGTATCATCTAAAGCTTGATTTATTGAGTCCGGCAACCAATAACAATCCTGCAGCTGAAGGATTTGTGAAATAACTATCGGAGCTTCAAATTATGTTCAAGCTTCAATTGTAAACCGCCCAAGAAGCTTACAAGGCGTCCACGAATAAATTTCGAAATAAGGCATCTACTTTCAAAATAAGAAATAAAGTATGGCTGCTTTGACGGAATATCAAAACCAAGTGGCCATGTGATAAGTTGGACTACCGGAGATTGAAATCAATCCACTGGCGTACCATTTGGGATTACCGACTGCTATGAAGGTATACCCAGTCTTTCATGTTTCTTTATTGGAGCCTTATCGAGAGTTGTCTTTTCCTGGAAGAGTACAATGTCTGCCATCTAGTGTTGAAATTGAAAACCACGAGAAATACGAGGTTGAAAAGGTACTAAATTTGCGGCGTAAAATGGAGAAATTGGAATACCTAGTGCATTAGAGTAGCTATGATGTCAATGAGCGCACATAAAAACTAGCGAAAAATCTTATCAATACGTCACAAAAATTACAAAAGATTCATCAACGCTATCCTCAAAAACCTAAGCCCTTTTGATGAAAGTTTTTCAAGAAAGTCTCTTCTCCTTGAAGTCTCTTAATCCTCGGTATTATAAAGAAGGGGGAGAAGGAACATCTAAAAGACATATTTAGAGACTATAAATCTGTAACCTAAGCCCATTCTTCCATATTAAGTGCTTGTTATCTCGATGTGATAGGAATATCTGTCAAAGACAACAACATGATAAAGAAAAATAAACAAGTGAGACTTCTCTCAAAGAAAGATGACAAAATAGAAATAATTTGATATATATATCAAGAAAGAAATTAGAATGGCTATTGTCAAAAGCCAAGAAAAATAGAGACCCTTGAAACTACAACAAAAGCAAAAAAAGGGTTGACAAGAATAAAGAAGGCTTCACTCTTGTCTCGATATATATACTATCTAACTAGGGGCTACGTGGTGATGTTCTATAGGACCTCCAATATGTGTTGACTTTGTAGGACACATGCCTTGACTTACAAGGCAAGTTTATTTACGTGTGGGCCACATAGTTAGCTTGGTCTTCAAGCTAACAACATGTATGGCACATAGCCAACTTATTAATAACGTTTTTAATCCCAAAAAGTCAATTAAAGATACCTATAAAGTCAAAGCAGCGTCTATGAAGCTTTTAGGACCCTTGCATATCAAATACTATAGAATTAACTTACTTTTACCTATTTATACTTACTTCTACCTATTTATACATGTAATTATTGGCTTACATGCATATATTCGTGACATTATCCCTCCTTCTAGGGACGAGTTCCACGAGGAGCACTAATCATATGTTGAAGAAATCTATGATGCAACAAATGATATTCGCCACATATTTTGATCTTTGTTCTCTTTGAAGATGATTAATAGGGCCTCTCAACCATCGATAGCGTCCCATACCAAGGCGGGAAGACCACCCAATTATTTGATCATTGTTGCGGCCTTCATAACTTTCTTTGAATAAAACATTTGAAACACCATCAGGAATTGTTCCTACCTCTAGTAAAATCACCAAACATCGGGAGTCCCTTCCAAGGTCGTGATATCAAACGTGTTGTATCTCACCATCTATTCGAGAAAAAACATGTCGTTCTTGAAGATCTTCATCACGATTGCGTTGACATGAAGGTTCTAACAATCGTAATGTCTCATCTGACAGATCAGTAAACGAAGGTTCTTGAGTCAAATTCAATGGTTATTGGTTTCCATCTCATCAGCGTCACAACTAAAAAGAAGCTATAAACAAAGACTGAAAGTAGAATGTTATCTTGCCTAGATCTTGTTTCTTTTATAAAAAAAGTTTTCATCATATTTTTGATGGATGTCGTCGATGAAAAGTCTCTACCACATTTGCTGCATTTACAAGATTCTTTACTGGCTCCCATGTGCATTCACTAATATCATATCCGTGCCAATGGACAAGATATTTTAATTTATTTCGGCACCGCCTTGAATCTAAAACTTCTTCTACTTCAAACTCTTCATTATTGTCTACTTCTATAAGAGGAGGTGGAGCTTGTCTTCTTCTTGGTATGTCTACTATCTTGTATGGTTAAAGAAGAGATATGTGGAACATTGAATGGATTTTTATTGACTCCGATAGATATAATTGATATGTAACTAGATTGATCTGTGCAAAAATAGAAAATAGTCCAGGCCTTTGATAGTCCAACTTGTTATAAAGAAGAGTGGTCTTGATATTGCAACGAAGTAACCATATCTTATCACCCATGTGGAATGGTGATTGTTCCTTTCAATAGACATCCACATTGACCTTTTGTTGTTCTTGAGCTTCTTTTAATTGCGCATTCATCGTTGCATGTAGCTTTGACAAATGAATTGCCAAACATTTTGCAGTAAGATTACCAACTTTTGAAAAGTCAAAAGTATCAAGTCATGGATGATAACCATAATTAACAAAGAAAGGTGTTTGTTTTGTAGAAGAATATACCGTGTTATTATAAGCAAACTCTACTAATGGCAAAAGAGTTGTCCAATCATCTTGTTGGTAGTTAATAGTACATCTTAAATACTACTCCAAAACTTGATTAACATGCTTCATTTATCCATCAGTTTGAGGATGGAATGTCGAAGATAGTTTTATATCTACTTTTAGAATCTTGAAAAGAATCTACCAAAATCTTGATACAAATTGAGTTCCCCTATTTGATATAATATCCTTGGATAATCCATGATAGCGATAGATATTGTCAAGAAAGAGCTTAGCTGTTTCTTCACCTGTGATAGAGTTTGTACATAGTACAAAATGTGCCATCTTGGTAAAACGATCCGCTATCACGAATATAGAGTTATAAGAACCTAAGATTGAAAGATCCATGATGAAATCCATAGAAATAGAAGACCATGGTTGTTCTGGAATGCGTAATGGCTGAAGAAGTCCATAAGGTTGGTGATGAGACGTTTTTGATCTCGAGCAAATATCACAAGATTGTACAAAATCTTTGACTGCTTTCTACATTTGTGGCCACCAAAAATCTTTGGATATCAATTCCAAAGTTTTATTGTACCCAAAATGACCTGCTGCTAGAAAGTCATGACGAGCGTAAAAAACACTTAATTGAGCTTCACCTTCTGGAATATATAGGCATCCCTCAAAATATAGTAGATTCTTCTTGAATTCAAACTTAGAAGTATTATAAGACTTTAAAGGATTTCTCTTCATATCATGAATAAGAGGATCAGAAGACATACTTGACTTAATTTGCCTAATAAAAGTTGAATCAACAGTTAGTATTGATTTCATTGCTCGAAGATGAAGATGCTCTAGCTTCAAGAGAATTATTTGTTGTTGATCAAAAGCAGCATCTCCTTCCTTTGGTGAAAGATAAGATCATCTAGAAAGTACATCTGACAAATTTTATTGTTTGCTTGGTTGATAAGTGATCTTGAATTCAAATCTTGACAAAGATATACTCCAATAGGCTTGGCAATGATTCAAAATATGTGGTGACATAAAATATTTAAGGTTCTTGTGATCTGTATATACTATGACTAGGCTAAAAGCACCTTCTAGATAATAGCACTATTCTTGAAACGAATCCACGATTGCAAGAAGTTCTTTGTTGTAGATGTCATAGTTGATCTCGGCTGCTGAAAATTTTTTGGAATGAAAAGCTATTGGGTGAAGTTTATCATTTGTTTCCATTTGTGATAATATGGCACCCAAAGCAAAGTCTGATGCATCTATTTTTATAAAAAATAGCTTAGAAAAATTGACGCGATACAAGATTAGTGCAGAAACAAAGGCTGTCTTCAAAGCTTCAAATGCTACTTCTACTTCTTGATTCTATTGAAGTTTGTCTTTGCAAGTCAAACGGGTAAGTGGAGCTGCAACTCGAGAGAAGTCTTTCATGAAGATCTAATAGTAGTTGGCAAATTCCAAAAAGCATTGGACATCTCTTACCATTTTTAGGATCTTTCAATCCATAATAGTTTGAACTTTTTTAGGATCCATCATAAGTCCATCATTTGAAATGATGTATCCTAAGAAGTCAACTTGAGTAGTGTGAAATACATACTTTTTTATCTTGGCATAGAATCCTACATCTCTTAGTTTTTGTAATACTTGGCGAACATGAAGTTCATGTTCTTTTGGGTTCTTAAAATAGATTAAGATGTTATCTAGGTAACAGACAACAAAATCATCTAAAAACTCTTGAAAGACATTGTTCATTAGATGTTGGAATGCTGTTGGTGCATTTGTAAGTCCAAAAGGCATGACATTGTATTCAAAATGTCCATACCTTGTTTGAAACGCAGTCTTCCATTCATCTCCTTCTTTGATGAGTACTAAATTATATGCTCCCCGTAGATCTATTTCTATATAGATCTTAGCTTGATTCAACTAATCAAGAAGTTCAGATATCAAAAGTAGTTGGTACTTGTTTTTGATAGTGATTTTGTTGAGTCCTCGATAATCAACACACATCCGCAATGATCCATCTTTTTTCTTCGTAAATAAAATTGGAGCTTCTGCTAGAGATTTGGAATGGCGTATGAAGTTCTTGGCGAAATTTTCTTCAATATACTACTTGAGTTCAGCTAATTCATTCTGAGATAAATTATAGATTGATCCAAATGGCGGTTGTGCTTCTTCTCGAAGGTCAATTGAGTAGTCATAGGAATGATGCTCTAGAAGAGTATCTGCATTCTTTTTTTCAAATACATCTTAAAAATCTTGATATTGGCTTGGAATGCCACTTGAAGTCTTTCCACTAATAGAAACAAGTGTGGCATAAATGACACAAGGTGATCCTTCTTTTATAGCATGTAAGAAAGCACTTGCACCTACAAATATAGGTTTAATTATATTAGACTTATGACTTTCTACTTGATTAACTACATTCTTAGTTATACTTTCAAAAAAGTCAAGACTACGAGAAGTCTAATCTATTTTAGGATTATATTTTTTTAGCCATGATAAATCTAAAATGACGGATTAGAAGGAGATTTAATGATATTAAATATTATAAAGCTACTATGACCATTAGTTGCTATTTCTATAGGAAAGATTTCATGAGTAACATCTCTTGAAGACAACGGACGACCATCTATGACTTCTACATGAACAGATTTAGTTTTCTTTACTAAAAATATGCTATGTCTTTTAGCAAATTTTTCATCTAAGAAACATGTTGAGGCTCTTGAATCTAGCAAGGTAGAGGCTTTGAAATATTTAGGTCTTAGAATAACATTTATCGTAAAACATGGAGAGGGTTTTGAGGAGAGGATAGGACCTTCACTAGGCATTGTACAAGGTTCCAGCCGCACGGTCCCTATTGTAGCTAGACAAATTTGTTTCCCATTATGCTATCTTCTTTGATCACCGTACTCCTCATTTTATGGTTGTGTTGCTTCTTTGGACAATGTTGAGCATTGTGCTTAGGTTCTCCACAATATAAGTACAATTCTTTTTGATGACGACGAGTCTTTTCTTGCTTAATAAGAGGTTTGAAACATATTTCAACAATTTGCATATCCTCTACTTCCGAATGTATGTATTGAAGAAGTATTGGTATTGCCATTGAATTATAGTAACGTTGAGGTCCACTTGTATGGTTCTTAGATCGAAATTCAAAAAGGTGATTGTCGCACTTCTTAGCAAAGACAATTGCTTGACTCAATGTTTGAAGATTAGGTAAGTTGAACATTAATTCTTTTAACTCATATTGTAATCTTTAGAGAAATTGGCTAATAAGTGCAACATTATTCCATTTGATATCAATTGTAAGTTGACAAAATTGTGAAGCATACAACGTTGCTGATTGATTGTCTTATCGTGAAATATGAATCTTATTAGTTGCAACATGAATTGCATCATGTTCTCCATATATAGATCAAAACTCTGCCAAAAATGTCTCTAGATTATCTAATATAAGATCTCGTCATTCAAGAAAAGATATAAACCACGATAGTACTGAACCTGAAAGAAGCGTACCAATGAATCTAACTTGCGATCTTTGAATTGGATAGCTTTAGGGTTGAAGTTCAATCACAAGTTGCACTTGATTGATAAATCCTCAAAACTTGGATCTAGTACTATCAAACTTCTTGGGTAGGATAATTCTTGGATCTCTAACACTGAAAGGACATTCCTCCATAGGAAAAGGGATATGATTTGATACAGATGTTGAAGCACCTTCAATCATTTCTATATCTTCACTTCCTACCAATCTTGTTGCTTCTTGTAGTGGTAAATTGAATTGATGCATTGCAAGCATTAACTCCCTCAATTGCTCTTACATTTGTGCCATTTCACTCTTCATTTCAGCAAGTTCTGTCATGATAACTCTTAGAATAGAGAAGATGTCTAATATTGCTCAAGACAAATAAAAGAGAAGACTTGTGAACAAAGAAAATACTAGGACAATATCAGTTTAGAAGAGGGTAATCCGTAACTTCTAATATGCTTGTATCTTATCAAAAAAAAGAAATAATCCACTCTTAATCAAGATTAGACAAAGCTTTGATATTGTAGGTATATTCTTTTCAATCTATCTAGGACAAGAACATGATAAAGACAAATAAACAAGTGAGACTTCTCTCATAGAAAGATGAAAAAATAGAAATAATTTGATATATATATATATATATATATATATATATATATATATATATATTTTAAGAAAGAAACTGGAATGGCTATTGCCAAAAGCCAAGAAAACTAGAGATCCTTGAAACTAGATCAAAAGCAAGAAAGGGGTTGACAAGAGTGAAGAAGGCTTCACTCTTGTCTCGATATATATACTATCTAACTAGGGGCTATGTGGCGACGTTCTGTAGGACCTCCAATATGTGTTGACTTTATAGGACACATGCCTTGGCTTATAAGGCAAGTTTTTCTACGTGTGGGCCACATAGTTAGCTTGGTCTTTAAGCAACAACATGTGTGGCACATGGCCAACTTATTGACCATGTTTCTAATCCCAAAGAGTCAATTAAAGACACCTATAAAATCAAAGTAATATCTTTGAAGCTTCTAGAAAGCTACCATAACTAATACTATAGAATTAATTTACTTTTATTTACTTTTACTTACTTCTACCTATTTATACATGTAATTTTTAGCTTACATGTATATGTCTGTGACAATAGCCAAGAGATAAATACCATACCAGTCATGTCTTCTCAACCGAATATCTCATGAAGACAACCCTGAGATAAAGAATCTCCTGTACCACAAAGACGACGGAGAAAAGCTAGTAACAAGTTGCTAATAATTGTCTTTGAGGTAGAACCTGCCTATGGTGATCTTCGCGAAGGAGTGTTTGTATGGCTTTTTTACAATGAAGACACAAAAATTCATGCCTGGTCAAAAATCAAAGGTATAGGACACCATCATTGATTACAAGGTCCAATGAACTACTTACCGCACAAACAACAATTGGAGTATATTCCAAACACTATGCGATAAATTTTCAACTACTTACATTGGTACTGACTCGTAATAGGAGTGGTTCTTGGAGACCTCGAAGCTAAAGGAGATGGTGATATCAAGGACATACACTAAGAAGTTGTAGAAGATTCTAGAGAAGCTTTGTACTTTGTAGAAGCTACTTGAAAAGTTTTCAAGCTCGTGGAAGCTCCTTGAAAAGCTTCCTAACTTGTAGAAGCTGCTTGAAAAGCTTCCTAATTTATGAAAGCTACTTGAAAAGCTTCCTAGCTTGTAGTATATATAAGAGCCGAGACTTAGGAGATCCTCAGTCTCGACAACACACCTCTTGGAGCTCTAGCTCACCTTTCTAGTGTTGTTCTTGTACTCATCTGATTAATCTAGTTCTTGCCAATTCTTCTTGAGCTTCTTGTTTAGATTTCTAGTTAGTATTCTAAATTCGTGACTTGATCTTCCAAGTATTCAAAGCTTAATGGATTTTACTAAGTATAAGAATATTTGCACAAACATCCTTTTGTCCTCACAACTTCTAGATCTCCAATTACTTGTGGCATTTGGTGTGATATCCTATACAACTTTTTAAGTATAGCTTCTTATTGGTGATTGAGAAGGGTGACAAAGTTGTTTGCCACTACTTTCAATATGACCAGCAATGATGCTTCTTTGTTTTCAATCACTTTAGGGTACATGGATTGTACTTATCAAATATGCAAGCATAGATTGAAGTCTAATAACTCGAGCCTTTGTTTAGTAGAGATTAGGTTTTAGAGAGTATAAGAGTATGGTTTGCATCAAATTGTTGTGAAGACCAATGTACAAGGTTTATTATTTGGTTGAATTGAGTGCCTGGTAATATTCAATAGAATCATATAGACCAAAATATGCGACACAATATTCAATCTTAAAGAACGTTCAAGAAAGAAAAGTCAACTTATCTTCTTTTTAATCTTTGAAAGTACAAAATAGAAAACTTTCTTCCAAGCATTTTGAAAGATCTCTTCTATTGGAATTTCTAAATAAAAGAGACAAAAGTTCTTCCTCTTATATGCCAAGTTAGCATTGTTGTTACATACATAATTATTGATAGACTAATTAATATGTTTATAACATAACAAATTAAGTCTAATTGTTCTCAAATATGTTTTCAACCTAACATGTGCTTTTTTGCTCCTACAAGTAACAACATGTCTAAAATGACAAAGACGGTTTGTCCATGCTACAATAAAAATAAATTGGAAAGAATTAATTCAAGTATAGGTTAGATATTGAACTACTTCTTAATACATTGTGGGCTTATGTTTTGCCTTGAATGTATTCCATATTTTTTTTATAGGCTTCTTTGGATTTAGCATATATCACTAGTAAAAAAATATATATATATTAGTGGTTGTTGATGAAGATCTCAAAAATAAAAAATAAAGACTAAAAAATATTTTTTTATAAGACAAAGCACTATATCATATGCCATTCTTTTATGAAATCTTCTCACATATCCATATCATTGAAATATATTCCATTGTAATTTGGTATGATGTCATATCTTTATTTCTCATAAAAACAAATACAATAAAAAATGTGATATCAAACATAGTAGATCTAATAATATGGAGCAACCACAATTTCTAGATGTTTTTGCAATAGATAGTATTTAAGAAGAAGACCTCATGATTAATGCACACAAGGTCCACTAGTTTAAGATGGGTAAAAAAAAGATGAGTGATCCTCTCTTTAATATCCACCTTGTATTTGATATTCTATTTTTCTTTCGCAAAAACATTGATCAACACATCAAGCGGCATCTTTCCACTCATTTATTACTTTGTTATCTTCTATTTGATATTGTAAAGTTTTTTGGTTGTGATGTTGATGTTGCTATCCTCCTCCCACAAGGTGGTAAAAATATTCTTGATTAGAATGCTTGACTCTAAGATTGCATAGAAGGCAGCCTTTTATTCTTCAATTAATTGTTGATGCATAGCTTGACTTGATGTGTGGAATGAAGATTCTTGGTTATGTTTTGCATGGGCAATAAAAACCTCCCACTGACTATGAGCTTTTTTGTGAGTAATTAGACTAAAATAGCATACATACATAAATATTGAAGTCTTTTGTTTTCTTTGACCTTTAGTCAACTTGTAAAGGTTTTGGTATATTTCTCCTTTATCACACTGGTAGTATACCTTCTAGCAATGGATTTTGGAATGTTTCTTGAATTGTTCTATGGTGCTGGCATAGCCTTACGAAGCTGCAAGGTGGTTGAAAGCAATTTCCATGTTGTCCTTGGAGAGGATGACTTCTTGCAACACGACTTTCAATGGTTCTAAAAGCATCCTAGAATCTTAGAAAAAAAAAATTTGCACTCTTGATGTAGGTCTTTTCAAATGATAATGGTTTCAAGATGAGGCGGTGGTATGGCAGTAGTCTTAAGATTAATGAGTTTAAGGAAGTTGTTTGAGAAGGGAGGTATGATGGTGTTATTGTCTTTTCCAAGATATTAGCTTATTGCTCATGTCTAAGAACTCCGTGCACAAATTGCACAACTAAGAACTCAATGGAGAGTACAAAATAGAGGAGAATATAACAATAGGGTGTAATTGGAGAAGTAATAGAAAAATAGGGGAGATTGGACATTTTTTCACCATTGGATGGTAGTTCTTTTTGTAAAGAGCTATCAAAAAGGTGTATCCTAAGCAATTTGGGATGTGTGTCCCTAATCAAGTCTATTTATTTGTGTTACATCCATTACATAACAACAATAATTATAGTAATATTAATAATAATAATAAAATATATAAATTATTTTTTTAACTCATTTCACACTAATATACAAAATAAACTATAAACAAGGGATTATTTTTAAATGAATAAACAAACAAGTAATAAAAAAAGTGCAAGCTTACAAAAAATTAAGTCTTCATTTGAAGTTAAGGATTTAGTAATATTGGCAAATAAATTTTAATGAGAAGAGAAGTTGTTAGATTAGGTAATTTAAAAGTTATAATAATAGTAAAAGAAGAAAACAGGACTTTTGATAATTATCTGTATCTCTGACATCTTTCAGCTTTAATACGTACAATGACAGAATCTATAATTGATTTATATATTACAAAGTTATAAAAATTTGGAACAAAATCAGAAACACACAAAAAGAAAATAAAAATAAAAATAAAAATAAATAAATAAAAAGTAGTTAAAAAGTCAAATTTGCATTTGAAACAGTTGAAATGTATAATTAAATAAGTAGAAAATTTTGCTAATCTTTAAAATCGTAAAATCGTCTCTGCTCATCGTTGCTGTTTACACCATGAGACACTTCGGAAAACAAACTATTGATTATCAATTTGTAGAACTATGCCATTTTGGCATTAAATTATTTGTGTACACAATACAGTCAAGTAACGATAGTTAGTTATATGGTAATTGACATATGAAATTATAGCGAAGTGGAGTCGATCATCCAGAAATATACGAATTTAAGTGATAACATAATGCAAGAAACCGCACACCTTCCTACATCTCCAACTGTAACATTTGTTGTAAAATAAATATCAAATTCAATTATAATTCATCCAGCTTAAGTCGTGGCTACTATGATTTCACTTTAAAATGTTAAATTAAATAGCATGTGTGCTATTTAGTGTCATCATCGTAAAACACTCTTACAAAAACATGGATGATCAGTGATAGACCATAAAAAAATTAATTAAAAAAAGTGCAGAAGGTTCAAGTTATACCATAGAAAATGAACACATTCGCTACTAATTAAACCAATATTTGAATGGATAGCTCATGAATCGAAAAACGGCATTCTCGAGTATTCAACTACCCAGATAATTACAATCGTTGTATAACAACCTCAACTTCTTCGGGTGTGTACAAATGATACTTGGGAGCCACCTTAGCAATATCCACATTACAGGAAGTTACCTGCTATGCCAAACAACTGTCTTGCTCAGGTGCCAAGATTCAGGTACAACTCGAGACATTCCAAAACCATCACGAGGATAACGAGAGGATTGAAGCAAAACTATCAGGTAAAATCTTGATAAAGGACCAACCGAACAAATGCAAATAAGAACAACAAAATGCATCCAGATATCTAAATTGGTTATCGCTGTGATTACCTTTTCTTCCATGACTTGCTTCAAGGTAGACAACGCCAATGTCTCGGCTTCCTCCAGCGTCATGTTCTGCAATAATAATCAATAATAATAAATGTAAGATGAAACATCTCAAAACCAAAAATTTTGGCATAGGCCACCAAAGACAATAAAGCAACCCAAGTCCACTAGCACGATTACCTAGGCTAAGTAATGTATGCAGAACTTTCCTATACTACACGATTGGGAACAATGGAATGTTATTCATAATATTATGTTATAGATAAGTTACAAAATCCAAAAGTGACGTACCTTGTTGAAATGTTCCTGAAGGGAAGTATCGGCACCTTCTGATCCTGAACCAATTGCCTTAGCATCACATTGCCAAAATGTTCCAGATGGATCTGTGTGGTACCTGAAAATGCAATCAAATACTTTAAGTAAATTTCCCAGGTCAGTGCATCTAACAAAAAGAAAAGAAAAGAAAAGAAAAGAAAAAAACAGGTTCAAAGAGCACCACAACGGCAGAAAGAGAGTCCCTTACAAGCATGGTCCACTCTCATCATGGCCAGCAATGAGCAGAGAAACTCCGAAAGGACGTGACTGCACACAAAACGCACAAAAGGCTTAAGACGTGGGCAACTCTCGGACATTATGCAAGGATACAATTACAAACACCCTTCTCACGAAAGAAAGAGCTCCTTCCAGGGCTCAGGATTTCGACCAAATACCATTGATTCTTCGTCGCCTTCCCCAAAACGTAAAGCCAGATCACACAGGGCTTGTGTAGTAGACTCCACACTCATAGGCTCATTATACGAGAACCTATGATTCTGCAGCGTCAAACAAGCAAGCTGAAGGTAAACTAAATGTCGATCTGATTTGTTACAATATAATACTCACTAGCACTAATCATGCTGAAGGCTCAGTCGGAAAATCAGGAGGCACATGTAAGATGCTCATATCGAGGAGTTATCCAGATTGATCATATACCACAGTAATTTCGATAAACTCAACTTTACACGCTACTTTTAGGGTTCAGAGAGTACATTAAAATTTCGATGACAAACAAAATTTCTGAAGCTCTCAGTTTCATCCTAACAGAAGCGTGTATACCAAAGATAGAACAAAGACCTGAGTTTCCACACGGCCATGTTCAACAAGTGTGCGAGCATCCGCAGTGAGACCACTCATGGCACACCCAATATGTTCATCGATTTCCATGATCTTCTCGACACTGGTGGGTTCCTACAAGCCCACATTTTAAGATGACTCTGGATAATTTAGTTAGTGACAAGAGAGCTGACTGACTCCAATAGCAACAATGAGGGCAATAGAAAGTACATAAATTTGAAAAAGAATGTATCCACCGAAAACCCACACAAAATCGGGGATACGTTCAAACTTCCCCACAAAGCCTAATTAATACAGAATCAAGATGAAGCAGGTTAAGAGGCAATCGCATCCCTCAAATAAATCGCTGCAGAGTCTAGCGCAGAGCCTACGCTGAAAACGTACTTCAAAAATCGACTTGAGAAAGGAAGCGAGAAAATCAACTTCTGCGACTCACCAACAAAACTGAGGTTATTCGCTTCTCGACGGCCAAAACAACTCCCTCCTTGGTCTTCAATCCCACTGCCGTGGAACCAAGCTGGAATCATCTTCGTCAACCAAAAATCAGTAGAAAGCACAAACTCGCAGCAGGTCAAATCATGCTACTTGTCCAACTTCATAGGTAATCCAAGCAGGGAATAAACCACGTAAACAAAGTGACTAATTGATTCCCAAAGCCATGATTCCTGCTTGGATCCACGGATACAATTTAAAACTAAGTAAAACGGCGTGTTGGCCAAGTAAACCCAGCTGATACGTAATTTGCCAATGATCATTTCATCACTTTAATCCGTTCCTTCGCGTAAAGCCGACATTCAAACCTAGAGTACTCGAATGCCATATAAAGTCGATACATTCTTGAAAATACAATGAAATGCACATTACACACGCACCTTAATAGCTTCAATGGCGTACTCCACTTGAAAGAGGCGCCCCTCGGGAGAAAACGTATTGACACCTCTATCATACTCACTCCTATGTAACCACAAAACACAATAATCAATTCATCTATCATGCAATGCGGTCGACACCCCCAACATATCCCCTGATTTCCTTTGCACTCACTCCAAATGTCGAACATATGCTGCATATGACAGGAAGACTTCAACATCGCACCGCCAAAAATACCAATCAAGCTTCCGTATCCCAGGTACTGCTCATTGAACAAAACCAAACCCAAGTACAGAAAAAGCGAGGTTTTTTTGTTCAAAAAAATTGGGTGATGAAAAAAAACCCAAGTCTCAAACCTGGTGAGGAACATGGTGGAGGCTTGGCTGATGAAGATGAGCAAGGTTTGGGGCCAAGTGAAGAAGCAGAAAGCTCTCTCTCTCGCTCTCTATGTCGCAGCAATCTGTGCCTCGGAACCCTACAATCACTCAAAGCTCTCTTTGAGCTGTCTGTAGCTCTCCCCCTCTCTCGCTCTCTCACTCGCACACATCCAGACAACCTTATTGATACCCTGTATGTTGGATTTAGAACCGGTGATCATAATGAAGCCCTGCCGTGATACCCAGGATCGGGTATCTATATCAGAGCTCTGCTCGTGTCAATCCCTCTTTGATGTGATTAGTTCAGGTGGTGCTTTGTTTGTTTTGCATTAAAATACCCACAAAACATTTTTAAGATAAATAAAATAAAATAAAATAAGTCTTAATAATTATACTTCCCTCCGTCTTTATTGCTCGCCCAATCCTTAGAATTTGGTGCATATTTACAAATATAAATATTCATTGTGTACATAACAAAACATGTACCAGTTATTATTTTATTACATTTAATCAATTATCATACTATCAATTAATAAATGTTATTTTATCCCGTTCTAATTTAATGAATTATTGTTGTGATAATTTTGAAATTTGATTGTAAATAACTTACAAGTAACAAGCATACATAATGAATTATATTTCTATTTTAAGATTGTCTTCATATTTTTTAATTTATTAAATATAGAAGGTTATGTCAAAATAATAACTGCTGTTTTCTACGTATACTAAAATTATATTTTTTGCTTTCTACTTTATCTTTTATACTTTAATTCTGAAAAAACAGTGAAGAGAACATATTTAAGTGCCATATTAGGTTGTTGATATTAACTTTTTTTTATTATAGTATAAATTTTGCAAATGTATACAATGTTGATTCATTCGGATTATTTATCTTTATTTAATTTTTTTTGTGCTTATTTTATGCGCTTTTTTGATAAAGATGCAAACTTGTACAGATTTATATTAAACAGTTTACTATTATATTAAAACAACATTAATATTATCACACTATGGCACATGGGTCACACCATCTGGTTAGAGGATGCAGCCATGAGTGATTTAATTTGGGTCCCTTATATTTGGCTACCATGCCCTTACTTTCATAGTTTGTAGCTTTTAAATTTTGAATCTCCTTGGGGCACAAACGCACAACTTTTGTAGACGAGTGGATTGTTTTGTTCCGAGGTCAAGGGAATTGTCCCACCATGTATTTAAAGAATGTTGAAGTGTTGCAAAATATCCTGGATAGATGAATAAGTTTTGAATAGATGTATTGTCTTTTGGATGAATGTACACAAACATTCACGTGTAAGGTAGACACACATAATTTAAATTTAAAAATAAAAATAAAAATTGCCGTGAGAATAATTTGTAAGATTAATTAAATATTTTGACATGAATCACCGTTTAAAAAAATTATGATAGAGACAAGTATATAAACGATACATAAATCACTTTTTTGTTGGGTATTTAAGAATTTATAGTTTGGTACTGAGATTATTATCAAGCAATCAGCTTTCTTTTCTTTAAATTATATTTCCTGTGAATCCCTCAAAAAAAATTCATAAATTTTCATACATTTTGATTATTATTGTAAACTATGATTAATGTTTGCAGGATTACTTGTTTTAAAATAAAACGTTTAAGATATTAATGTTAAACGAATGTATCCATTTTTACAATCTAGCACCGAGATGCCTCCTGTTTCGATTTTTTGCAGTTGTAAAATTATCGTGTAAGGAAAATACATTAAAATTTTTGATGTTGCAAAAGCTGGAAATAAATCTAAATTATTATCTTTTAGTTTTTAAAATTTTATTCTTGAAAGGTGCTAGAATAATTATAATATATTAAAAAAAATAACATTGTATTTCTTCAAGTTGTATTTGATAGTTTTTCCCTGAATATTATTCACCGAGAAATGTTAAATCCAAATAAGTTAATTTTAAAGTGAAAATGAAAAAGATAAATACAAAATAACATTCAAAATAAGTAGAAATCATTAGAATATCACATGGTTGACTATTTAAGTTTTTATCTATCGTTTATTTAAATAAGTATTCAATTTAGTATATAAAAATATTTGTAATTATTGTATTTGTGTTGTGGCCATGCAGTATTGAAAGAACATTTATTTAAATAATAAAAGTAAACAGTAAATAATTTTTCGGTGACAATCATGTAATTTTTATGAAGTTTTCTAAGTTAAGGATGCATTATAATTGTTGTGCATATAAAGTCAAAAAAATTAATAACGCTAACACGTCCATCAAGTACAAGAAATCGTTATGACAAGTAGATTTGACATGATAAAATATTATTTCTTACTGTTTAATTACAAGTATCTTCAACACAATGTTTTTCAAATAAATAAATTTGTAAAAATATTTTTTAAAATTATATATATATATATATGTAAATATGCATGTCGCATTAAAAAATTAAATGTCACTGAATGCATTAGGCTTGTTGATTCAAATAACTCAATATGGATTTACTAAAAACTCCTGAATAGAATCCATCATCCGTCACATTATAAGAAATATATATATATATATCCCCTCCTTGGACGAGAACGATGCTAATAATACCAAGGGCCATGAATCAGGCCCTGCATCAAGTCCTCAAACGGCCCTTGGAAGCGAGGGGCCAAGGTGTAGTGAAGGATGAGTTGAAGTGAAGGATGGGTTAGGGTTTGGGGCAGTGATCTGAATTCGCGTGTTTGTGTGTGTGTGAGAGTGTTTGTGCTCTGGCAACCTCAATTCCATAGCAGTGATCGATCCCTCATCGCCATGCTTCTCCGGAAGTATGAATCTACGACTCCATCGCTTCCTTTGCACTGATGCCTGCTCTGGCTTTCCTTAGAAGTTTTGATTGACCGACTGGTTGATTGATTGATTGAGTGATTGATAGATAGAGAGATAGATAGATAGATAGATAGATAGATAGATTGATTGATGGAGTGGCAATTTGGGCATCACTTCCAGGCCAATGCTATTTCTTCCACCTTCTGTAGATCGCTTCGGCACTCGAGAATCTAATGGACTAGTTTATTGCTTCTTTTTCCCCGCGTGGTCTTTGTGTAGAATTGAGTTGGAGGGAAGAATTCACGTACGCATTTAGAGTCTCGTCTGTTCAAGCCTGCTTGCGTTTTCAATTCGCTGATTGCGCTCAACAAAGTTGGTTTTTGTTTTTTTGTTTTTTTGTTTTTACTTTTTACTTTCCTTCCGTGACGTTTGATTTCCGAAATCAGAGTTGATGCACGTCTTATTCGTCATTTCATGTCTAGTTTTCTTAATCCTGTTTTTTCAATTCATTTGTATTTGTAACCTAACTTACTTGTGTGAAAAGGATCGTGGTGAATTGTGGTAGAGAATTGGTTCTTATTCAGCATGTCCTATCGTATTTTTCTTTCTCTTCACCCCATAGTTTTCGACTTTGATCCGTATTCAGCAATTTAGAGGTTGAATCCAACATCGATGATCTTTCTCTTTTCTTTGTCATCGAATTGGACAGATTGTAGACTGGAGAAATCGAATTAGGTTACTTTCTTTTCTCATGGGCGGGTATTTAATTGGTGCTATCTTACAGTGTGCATTTCGGGCGCTATGGGGCATTGTCTTTAACAATCAGCTTTTCTCTCTTTAATCCGTGATCGTCGAATTATAGGTTATTTTCTAATCGAGCAATCAATTGCATTTGCTGTGTCGTAGGTGGTATTTGTTGTTACTTATTTGATCAGTTCATTCCAATCAAGGGATTAACGGATAGGCACAAGAGGAGAGTGTACCTAAGATCGGGGGAGGAATGAAGTAGCGAAGTCAGGATGCATCGGGTGAGCAGCACTGGAAACACTGCAAATTCCACTCGTCCTCGCAAGGAGCGGCGCTTCACCTATGTTGTAGGCGACTTCAATGACTCAAAGGTATGTGGGCTATTTCAGAGGCTTGCTCTCGAAGACCAGGTCTTATTTGTTTCGGTATTTTAGGGTGACAATTCCGTGCTTGTTCGAGGTACGGTAAATACCAAGATCGCGATCCAATGAAGCTTGGTCTTTCAGAACCTTTCAGAACCTTGTCACTGACCTGTCTTGCGGTAAACTTATCATTTGTCTTGTTAAGAGGTTTGCTGGCCAGTGCTTCTATTCAAATTGTCTCTACGTAATTTCCATATATTGATCGAATCATTCGGCTTGCAGCATTGTTCAGGGATCAATTGTATAACTGGCCTGAATGGTTCGAAAGGGGACCAGGGATATGAGTATTTATTTAGTGGCAGTCGAGATGGAACTTTGAAGAGATGGGTGCTTGGGGCTGATGAGGCTGTATGTGGCGCCACCTTTGAATCCCACGTTGACTGGGTATCGGCTCATCTTTTCACTCTAAACTGCCATTATGAATCCACTTGGAAGGGGTGATTGAGCAATACCACTTGCACGGTCATTCTTTTTGATCTTTGCAAATTCTACGAGGCAATTACTGTGTCAGAACTATTGGTGGGTGTAGGCGACGTTAAAATCAAACGGCTACTAATACGCATTACGGATTCTTCTTGGTCTGATGGATTTAATCTGCACTCTGTGAACGTGAATGTGTGAGGTGAAATGTTGAAATGGTCTTGCTGAACCTTAATTTATCACATTTTCCCGTTGTCTTCTTTATGGTGTTCTTGTTCATCTTCATGCTGAAAACGCATCGAGTTAAATATGTCGATTGATGTTTTTCTCCAGGTTAATGACGTGGTGGTCACTGGCGAGGACACGCTTGTTTCCTGCTCCTCCGACACCACACTGAAGGTTTGGTTATTTTCTCAGCTTAGAAAACAATGTCTTGCTTTTTGTTCAATTAGTGTTCTAGGTTAAGGTTGGTGGCTAATTTACACACAATGAGGGTAGGAGGAGTAATACAACGCTTTTTTGGATGTTCAGTGAGCATTTTACGTCGAAACTTAACTGCGAGCTTGGGTTTGTGCTTGCAAATAGACGTGGAAGCCATATTCCGACGGCGAATGTACCCGGACCTTTCGGCAGCATTCTGACTATGTCACATGTCTTGCTGCCGCGCGTCATGTAAGTTAATTAAAATCATCAACTGCAGTTTGAGTTGCACACGTTTGCATTGGGATTCAGCTGCAGTGCAGCCTTTATAAAAAAAAGTCATTGTGAGGTCAGTGAATGTTCTGGTTTTTAACGTGTGTGGATTTGAGCGTTGGTACCTAACATCATGATTGTTGTGTTATTTTGTATTTTACATTCATTTTGCTTTAAGCTTGAATTTACGCTTTTAGATGGATGTGCATATGCAGAGTAATACAGTGGCTTCTGGTGGATTGGGTCGGGAAGTTTTCATATGGGACTTAGAAGCAGCTATAGTGCCAGTCGCTCGAGCGCACAATGAAGCCAATGAGGATGGCAACCATGAGGGAAGTTGTACCTCAGGTGGGCTTTTGCCATCCATGAATTCCTAGTGATTCTTCTGTGAATTTCCCTTGAGTATACGTCACATAATCCTCACAAGTTGCTTGCATATTAATTATGTTCGTGACGAATGATTCTTCTAGTTTGATGTGTTCTGAAGATGAATTATTTCAGGTGATCGTTCAATTACCTCAAACAATCTTGTCACAGCTACTCCCGCACAAAATCTCCAACAAGGTTATGCTCCTTTACCTGCAAAAGGACACAAAGAGTCTGTATATGCTCTTGCCATAAATGATACGGCAACCATTCTGGTCTCAGGTGGTACTGAAAAGGTCAGTTGACTCTCCCCTCTTGTTTATATTTGCCATCCTCGAGGTTCCACTGAAGCATATTTATTGTTTGCGATGAGCGCGTTTTCTATATTTCTTTATTCTTATGTTTTGGTTTTCTTATTTTTGGGTTTATCTATGTGTGCGTCTGTAGGCTGTCCGAGTGTGGGATCCAAGAACTGGAAGCAAGCAAATGAAATTGAAAGGCCACACGGACAATGTTCGGGCTCTCCTTCTAGATCCTGCTGGCAGGTGGATGCGAGGAGTGGATATTATTTCATTCTTGTCGATGAAATTGCTATTCATTTTTTAGTTTTTTTTAGTTTTTTTTTAGTTTTTTTTAGTTTTTAGTTTTTAGTTTTAAGTTTTAAGTTTTAAGTTTTTTTTTTTTTTTTTTTTTTTTTTTTTTTGTGTTTAGTTTTTTTTTTTTTTTTGGGTTATATTAATCGATTAGTAATTTAATATCCCGGCTTAGGCTCTCATTTCTTGTTTGCTGGTTGCAGACTTTGCTTGTCAGGATCGTCAGACCATATGATACGGTTAGTTACATAGCCATGTATTTTAGTTCATCATCTGTTGTTCGTGAATGGATATCGATGTGGAACACTAAAGACTACTTTGCGTGGTCTTCAAGGATTTTTTTATGTGAAAGATCCTGGAGTTAATGCTTGAGGTTATCTTTATCTTACTGAAATTAATTGCAGCTCACGCAATAATAGAATTAGAAGTCATTTCTTTTTGTGTAGGATACAAATTGAGAAATGATTTTAGTCTGAAGTATTGACGGTGCAAATTTATCTTGTTTGAGACTTTTTTTTAGAAGTCTCTGGTGGATGTAGATTGTTTATTTGGTAAGGTTAATATTCCACGTTGAAACATTCTTCCTCGTAGTGGTTGTAATTTTTCTTCCTACTCATTAGAAGTCCCTTATTTTCATAATATGCAGGCTTTGGGATTTAGGACAACAACGCTGCATTCATTCTTATGCAGTTCATACAGATTCTGTCTGGGCTCTTGCAAGCACGCCTTCCTTCAGTCACGTGTATAGTGGCGGTCGTGACTTTTCTGTACGTTCCTACAAAGGCCTCCTTTAGTATTTCGCAGATTTCAGTGCTTTCAAATTGCGATCATTACTTTTTTAGCATCACCACCTTACAAATGCCCATGTACATATTTCAGCCTTTCTCTGCCACCGTTGCGAATGGTTTTCATGAACTATTTGTACATCTGCCGTAGTCTTGCTATGCTCTCAGTCATCAATTGTTAACGTTGATATCTTGAGGACTGCTGTATCCACTTTCGATACTGTACTATTCCGTTAAGGGACTTCAGATAGTTAAACTGTTTTTGACTTTACTCGGGATGAATCAGGTGTATCTCACGGACTTGTCGACTAGACAAAGTACTTTGCTTTGTAAAGAGGAACACTCAGTTCTGAGGTTGGCTTTACAAGGAGAGGAATGGATTTGGGTGGCAACTACGGACTCATCCTTGCACAAATGGCCTGCGTGTGAGTTAGCTAGCTCAAAAACATTACAAAGAGCCAGCTCATTTGTTGCCGGATCACTGCCTTTTGCCCGTGCTCGAGCAAATATAGATGGCTCAGCCCCTGTATGTTATGCAGTACCTATTCTAATCCTTTTGATTACAAATTCATGCCTTTTTCTACACGTTTTCAGAAGGCATCTTCATGTTTTAAGTGCTTCACTTCCTCAGCTGATTTGCAGAAATTGTTTGCAATTACAGGTTCCTTTGTACACTCAGCCAACGTCAGTTATTCCCGGTGCTGCTGGCATTGTGCAGCATGCTATTTTGAATGATCGACGCCATGTTCTTACTAAGGTTTGCCTCTCATAGTATTATACTGTTTGTCTCATAGTTCATGTTGATCACCAAAATTTGAAACCATGCTGATTATTTATCCCAGCTAATAACTGCTGAAACCTTGTTATAGAGTCTTTTGTTGGTTACCCAAGCAGGACAAGTAATGCAGCATTTTATGCAGTGATTAATGTGCAATTTCAACTTGATACGTCATATAGGATGCGGCAGGCATTGTTAAGCGTTGGGAAATTACACGTGGGGCGGTGAGTGATGATTACGGAAAGGTAAAATTTCAATTACTTTAATCACACTTGAAGTGTTGAGCTCGTAATTGGTTAAGTAAATCTAGACACGGCGTATGCCTTTGGTAACTGTCTGAAGTGATATGGCGAGCTTGGGTTACTTATTACAGGTGAATTTCGAAGAAAAAGAGAAGGAGCTTTTTGAAATGGTGGGTTTACCTCGTCCCCACTTTGCTTGGAATTGTTGCATTGAAATTGCATGTTGATAATAAAGTTATCTTTTATTGGCGAAGTGGTTAAGTGCGACGTTTGTTTTTTAATTGCATACTTATCTTTCACAAGATGGATTATAAGTGTGGGATCTAATTTCTGCATATCAGTCTGAGAAACACCTAAACAGTCTATCAAAACTTTTTGCGGGGCGGTGTTAGAGTACCTGCAACATTAGCTTTTAGATTGTGACTAGTCTATGATCTACTTTTTGGAGTAGTTCTGAGCCTCACATTTGCATTACTGTTCATGAGGGATGTCATGTTTCAAGTTGGGACTTACCGCGGATGACACTTATTTGTGGCACAGGTGAGCATGCCAGCGTGGTTTACTATGGACACAAGATTAGGAAGCATGTCCGTGCATCTTGATACACCTCAGTGTTTCTCCGCAGAGGTTTATGCTGCTGATTTACACGTCCCAGGTGCTTCCGAAGAACTTAAGGTATGTTCCTGTGCATGCGCTCTACCCGATTTCATGCTTTATTTCGTCTAATAGCCGTAGATTTTTTTCAGACTATTTTGCTATGCATTCCTTTATTCACCAGTCTAGTTGAGCTGCATTATAGACCCTTGGAGGGGAATGTTGATGACCGTGTATTCGGATGCTCTCGTCTTTTATTGAGTTTGCTTGCCTTGATGCTTTCTAGTTATTGATTGTAATGGATAAGCATTGTTATCACCCTCATCTGTCGTGAGGTCGCCCCCAAAGTGAGTCATGTTAATGCTATTATGCTAGCTGTTTGAGTGTTTGCTTTGGAGCTCCGTTGTTTAAACAACTTCTCGTAGTAATTACATTTTTCTTCAATCTTTTTCCACTTGAACCTATCAAATTTTCCACTCATTCTCTCTTTACCCCCACTATATTCCGTCCATCCTGGTATAATTGTAAGGATTTTAAATTATTTTTACGAATGTGGATTCTTCTATTCACTTATACGTGGTGCATGAGGGTGAATACACAGTTGAATATTGGTCAAGAAACACTTCGTGGGCTTCTTGCAAACTGGTTAACTCGAAGACGTGCCAAGGCAGCTGGAGTAACCGCGATACCAAATGGAGATGCGTCCCCCATTCCGGATTCTGGACCTGGGGAACATGGTCCTAGTCGCCGTTCAGCTTTGGATGACAATCTTCATGAACCGAACAACCAGCAGACGCGTGTGTTTCCTTCATTTCAATTCTCAACTCAGGCACCTCCATCTATTATCACTGAAGGCTCTCAGGTTAAACCCTTCAGTTTCAGCATTTGTGGCTCTAGTCTAGATTTCTGGTCTAAACATGCAACTTTTACTTCTTTGCAATTGTTAAAAGATAGGTGATCACATCTGTTCTGTACACCAAATAGGTTTTTCCTAACTGTTTGCTAGTTATCTCCACATAGTGAAGAATTAACGTTTAATCTGGGAAAATTAATACATTGCAGTATGCTCCCCTATGGACTGTTAATTTTGCTTCAAATATCGATGTATGTGGGGTAATCAGCATTGCTAGAAGGTAAATCTCTCGATCCTTAGAGCCACTTGAATATTAGACTGTCATAATTTTGATTGTGACCTTATGTTTTCAGTGTGGTCTCTTGCAGGGTGGACCATGGAGGAAAAAAGCAACGGACCTTAATGGAACAGAGGACGAGAAGGATCTGCCAGGGTGGTGTATAGATTGTGTCCTTCACGAACGTCTCTCTCAGCGCGAGAATTCTAAGTATGTCGATCTGCGGGATTTTTGCATTTGAGATGTAACGTGCAACGCTGGTTATTCCTCTATTTGAAGGGACTGCCTTCTTTTTTGAGTTACGGTGGTTTAGACGGAAAAATAGCGAGTTTGGAAAAAAAAGAAGTAGAAGTACATATATTCGTCTTTTGGACTTAATGTTTATAGAATGATGTTTTGAATGTATTAAGTACGTAACGTAAGCCTTCTTTTGTATATAGGTGTAGCTTTTATCTTCATCCCTATGAAGGCCAAACAATCACTGTCCTCACACAAGGAAAGTTGAGTGCACCACGTATTCTTCGGATACACAAGGTGAGCTCCTTTATTCTTATGCTAAGTTGGTTGTCTTAGCAAAGAGTCTTTGATTGACGACTTCAGAATTTCAGAACTCCTCTCAAACTCAAGTGGATAGGTGATATAATATGTCAGAACAGTCACAATTTAATTCCTTTGAGGTCCATGTTTGAAATTTATTACTTTGGCGGCTGTGTCCGATTGTCCTCGAGGTCTGATTTTTCATCGTCTTTTGACAGATTAAGAATTATGTATCAGAAAAACTCAACTTGGAAAGACCCCTTGAAGAAAATATGCCAGAAACAAATGCTTCAGCGGGTCAATTAGTCAGTCAACAAGCTGGTGGAAATGGCAAAGGAAAAGGATCTAATGTGTTTAGGCCTGGCTCAAAGGGCTGGCCACAAGACTCCAAACCTATCGTGGAAATTTTGTGTAATGATCAGGTGAGTACTTAACAGTGTTTCCAAGAGCACGTAATTTGTCTTCAACGTGTGTTCCGTTGTCAAACAATAGTGGTCAACGTTAGCTTTTGAACAACTTAAGGTCTGTATCCTGATTGAGATTTTTCCATCAGCATTATTTGATATTAGTGGCATAAATATTGATTTCCCGGTTCTGCGCAGATGTGTTTATTGTAAGATATATCCTTGAATTGAGACCTGTCTAGGTAATGTTTTAGTTCTTAGAAACTGTTCTGTCTCCGTTGAACTCATTGTTCTTGTTCTCCTGTCCCAGGTGCTGGCATCTGAATTGAGTTTGGCGACTGTGAGGGCGTATATTTGGAAGAAACCTGAGGACCTATACCTTCACTATCGTATAGTACCCAGCCGTTAATTTATTCTTTGTAAACATAATTAAAATTTTAGTCGCTCATATTGTGCATGGCCTAGAATTATCCTCGGCATCATCAGGTTACATTGCAGTATCCTGCCTTGTTGACCAATACGACTGTTGGGAAGCTGATATTGAATGCTAATGGACACAAATCTGTTGGCTTTAGTTATTTCGAAATGATAGCTTTGTCGTGTAAAATAGCTGATTATTTGTCTAAGATAGTTAAGTCGAAGAGACCTGGGCTCACAATTCTGCACGTGACAATATTTCCTATTCAGATCCCTTCATCGCTGGATGCAATAAACCACATTCAGAGACAACTTAGCATCATTTTAAACTTGAGCCAAGTAAGAGGAATTTGCTTAAGGATTACTTTGTTGCTTGTCATATGAGACAAGGTCACTTTTCAGCCATGTTTTTAGGAATGAATGAGTTGGAGGCTTGATAGTTGAGGGTTGGCGTCAAGGGTTGTTAGTTCAGATAAAACCTGGAAGCTATGGAATAAGAAAATTGAACACAGTTTAGAAAATGATATGGAAACTCAAATGACAACTGTGATCGCATAATGTTTCTATCTAGTATTGTAAGAACGCTCATATGAACTTGACATTTTTAATGATAACAAGTACTTTTCTTTGGTGAAATTCTAGCAATTAATAAAGAAAAATATTAAATAGACCCAAGTTTTTACTAAATAGACCTACACATAGTGAAGAATATGGTAATTATGTTGGATGTGGTTGGTTTTCATTTGGTTTGGATCTAATGGTGGAGAAATGAATCTAGTGGTCATTTTTTATTTTTTATTTTTTTTATAATGGATGGGTCAATATAGTAAAAGCTTGGGTCTATTTAACATTCTCCTAAATAAATAAAGAATTTGCATTGTTTAAGTAGTCAATAACAATCTTCAAATCAAATTATTTCAGATTATTTAATATTAACTTATTGAAATAGTCAATTCACTTGAACGTTGATGGAAAAATAAGAATAAATTATAGAAAAAGAAAATAAGTAACACAACAATAATTTTTTTTAGGGAATTGTTAAATCAACCTAAGTATTTTACAAAATCAACCCACCCATCATCATTGGTTGCAAATCCAACCATTTTTTTCATCAGTTTTCAACCAATACTGATCCAGCAAAAGAGAATCTTTTGATGATGATTAGAACGGGTAGGTAAATTTAGTAAATACTTAGGTCAATTTAACAATCCTCTTTCTATATCACACAAGCAATAATACAAATCTACAAGTTCCTAAATCAAAAGTGAAACACACTAAGTAAATCATAGTTTAATGGTCCATGTCCTCCTCCTCCTCGTCTGATGCCTTCCCAAGGTTTAGGGGAATCAAAAAGGGATGCGGATCTGGTGACGTGGAAGCGAGGGCCCAACTCAGCACTCGGAAGGAGGGAGGGTGCCACGTCGTCACTGGTCTTGTCGCCTCATTTGGCGTCTTGGACGAACTCCGAGGACTCGGCCTGCGCTTCGCTTTGTTTTTTGTATTGTTGCTAATTCCTCGGTCTGTACTGCCTGCCTCTCTGGCTGCCTCCTTTTTCCTTTCCTACCCCCCTCACCTGCCATTGTGTCCACTGCAATTTTCGTAGCTCCCAATTCGTTGCTCTGTTACGCATTTGAGCTTCTTCTGCGCCACGGAGAGTAGTAGTAGTATCCTCTCTACCCCTGTAGCGCTGCCAACCATCGCCACTCGCCACGCTGCTGTAATTTCCTGTCATGGCAACTTACCAGTTCCTTGGCACGGTCGCTCTTGGTAGCCATGTCCACGGCCACGGCCACGCGCAGAATTCTGTCTTCCTTGCGTCATCGCCGCTGCGTGCTGATTGCTTGGGTTGTGGTTGTGGTGGGAGACTGTCACTCAAGGATGCTACTAAGTTTCGGTTTGGAAACAGAGTGATTGAGAAACGGGATCGGGGGATGGTGGTTGCGGATTTGCAGAATCCTAAGACAGTGAAGGGAGGTTGCGGTTCTGTCTTCGAGGACGTTCCTCACTTGACTGACTGGCTTCCAGACCTTCCGGTGAGTGAAATCCTTACGACCGATCCTTAAGACTTGCCTTTATTCTTGCTCTTAGTTCAAGTTCTGGAATTAAAAAAAAAAAAAAAAAAAACAAAAAAAAAACAAACAAAAATTAATGCTATCTAATGTCTGACGTGAGCTGCTGGTTGAATGGGAACCTGCCTGTGTGTCAACTCACTCGTTCTCATCCAGATTGTGTATCGTTACCACGGGACAGGACCAGTCCTTTTCAAATTCGCAAGTGGAATTTGAAGTAGGTCGTGATTAAGTCAATTATGAAAAGTTCATTGTGTCTTGCTGGTCAGTACGCCTTTTTCTTTCATATTCTCACCTTCTTTTACAACAAGCACGTCACGAATAAAATTGAAGTTATCATATAGAGCACAGGACTTTCTAGGTTACGCTGGGTGATTGATGATCTTGACCGTGGCGATGGTTGCCGGTGATTGCTTTCTGCTCCAGATATTTGGAAACCCCTTGAAGTTCAACCCAGCATATTCCGCTGTTAAGTGAGTATCGAAACATTTTCAGCTGTGGCAGTATTCGATTGGTTTCATATACAATGCTTGCTTTTTTTGAAACTTGAAGATCGTATTTTGGTACCACCAGGATACCCTTCCAACTTTAGATAGCAGTGACTGATGGAATGTAACCACCATGATGACGAAGCGGTTTCTTGAGTTGGTGCAGACAGTACTTTGTGGACGACGATGATGTTGTTGCGAAAGACGTAAGCCTCTAACAACTCGTTACTTCTCACTTTCCATGTGTCCTTTCAATCTGATTAAGATTTAATGTAGTTCAGTGTTTCAAACTCTTGACATTTTGTTCCCTGAAAGCAATCATCTCAACTTCTGTGTTCGTCTGAGTATTTGCTGAGGACTTAATTTTCCAGTGCTGCTTTCAGCATTTTTCTCACTGGCATTCATGGTGCTAGTGGTCCTACATATGTATTTTTCACTTGAGGCTTCTTCTTAATTGTGCGCGAAAAATATTAAGAGCAAATGCAACATACTGAAAAATCAAAGTGGGAACATGACAGATAGTGGTGACCATGGAAAATGCTGGGGCTGGTCTTCACTTTAGACGTGCTGGACCAAGAGACAAGGTTTGTCATCTCTGTACTTGTGAATAACTTCCGTTTGAAACTTTATATTCAATGTAATTAGGATGAATAGGACTCCATGTAATACTACCTTAATGTCGCTTTTCATGAAGCAGATTTTTGATTTGATTCAACCGACATGTGGTGGTAGTGAATCCCACACAGAAACAGCGGCACTAGCGTTATCAATTTGAAATCTTAAGCATGTATATAGGATACCAATGAATTTACTAACAGAGCAACCTTCTATTTTTAAAATTTTAATTTTTCTAACCTTCTCATGTGACGCTCCTGTAGATTTACTTCAGGTCAGAAGAGGTGAAGGCATGCATTGTTACGTGCGGTGGTTTATGCCCTGGTCTCAATACTGTGATCCGTGAGATTGTCAGTGGGCTTTGGTATCAATATGGCGTTCGGGAAATATACGGAATTGATGTATATTTCTTTACCATGCTTTCTTTCTTTCTATCTACTCAGGTTCATCTGCAGTGAGGCTTGTCCTTGAGGTTGGAGAACAATCATAGTTTTTCATGTTTAAGCTCATTAGTAAGGCATGCTGAGCATACACTTGGGTTGTCCTCATGATATTCGACTAAACTATGTTTTAAATGGCAGGGAGGTTACAGAGGTTTCTATGCACGCAATACAATTGCTCTAAATCCAAAAGTGGTGAGTGACATTCATAAGAAAGGTGGCACCATTTTGGGAACCTCACGTGGCGGCCACGATACGATGAGGATCGTTGATTCTATTGAGAACCGAGGAATTAATCAGGTGCATACATCAGTTCATATTGTCATATGCAAATTAATCTAAAACTTTATATGTGTGGAGTGCGTTAAAAGTCGCCCAGAATGAGAATGGGTAGTTCATCAAATAATTACAAAGCTCGTTAATGTACTTTTGATCTTTTCTTTTCTTGAAACAGCAGGGGTGTCCCTTTGTTACTGTCCATTAGGGTAGGTGGCCGTTATCGTAATTTTAGTGTATTTGAATACGTTTTGCTTTTGCAAAACTTTCTTTCATTTTACAATGCACTTCTGTACATCACAACACGTAATTTGTAAAGAGTTTGTTTTTCAGAGAGTGACAGTAGCGTTTCAAGGTTATTGAATTGGAGGCTCTTGAACGCTGGTACTTTGAATGGGCAGAGGAAGAGACAGTAATCTTACCTTTGTGTCAAACTTTCAGGTATACATCATAGGTGGGGATGGCACTCACAAAGGTGCAAAAGCCATTCATGAGGTGTGTCTTGCGCATCTTACTTCAATAATGTTGGACTTAAATGCTTTTGGTAGTTCTTGTTTGTTTTTATTTATTATTTTTATTTATTTTTTGTTTTTGTTTTGTTTTTGTTTTGTTTTTGTTTTGTTTTTTTTATGGAATTCAAAATTTTATTTATGAATGGCGCTTACAGCGTCAAGTGCAAAATGGTGAATTATCAGAGAAGGGCCATCATAGCGTAGCTGTGTATGTGTCACTAGATTCGGGAACTTTTTTCTGTAGTGTCAACTTAGATCTACCCAGACATAAATTTGTCTCTGTTCAAGCTTCCCGTCTTCCTTATTCTTCACTGTCAATTTTCGATATAAAATATGTTTCTTTGTGAAGTCAGTTTGCTGCTCGGAGATTTGCACCTGCTGATGACGCTTGACCTAGTCCGACTTATGTTTTGATTCCAGGAAATCATTAAGCGGGGTTTAAAAGTCGTTGTTGCGGGCATCCCCAAAACTATTGACAACGACATTGATGTAATGTGCTCCTTATAGTACAACACTTGAATTTTTTTTTACTACACATGCTTGCGTGCTTATGTCGCATGATGATAGCATCCCGTTGCTTATATATTGACCTCCTAGTCCTTGGGTTACTTGGAGATGAGAGCAGATAATTGATAAGTCCTTCGGGTTCGACACTGCCGTGGAAGAAGCACAACGAGCAATCAATGCAGCTCATGTGGAAGCTGAGAGTACTCATAATGGTGTGGGGGTGGTCAAACTCATGGGTCGTTATAGCGGTAATGCTCTGACTCTGTACATGTTTACTAATCCAATTCTGTGTTTTTACTTTGGTTAAGATTTACAGTTGAATTCAATAGGAACTTGTCATTGATGATCGTTGGATTTCGGATGATTCCAAATGAACGTATTCACTGACACGATTCATGGGTGCAGGCTATATTGCCATGTACGCTACTCTTGCAAGTCGCGATGTGGTAATTCTCTCAACATCTCGATTATTTATTGTTTGTCCTATTAAACTCTTAACATCACGATTAGGTTGTTTCTAACTTGAAGGCTTTTCACTTTTATTACGTGTTCCTTACGCTTGTAGTATACTCGGAAGGTATTCGTGCTCGACACGAGCAATCATGCACCACGGAGCTTCTCTTGGTTGTACGTGTATGTAGTTCCTGGTTCTTATGCACCATGGTTAATTTGGGGTATGGAAACTCGTTGCTCAGGACTGCTGCTTGATTCCGGAAGTGCCGTTCTTTCTGGAAGGGGAGGATGGCTTGTATGAGTTTGTTTACCGCAGGCTGAGAGATAATGGCCATATGGTGCTAGTTGTAGCAGAAGGTTCAGGGCAGGAGCTCATTGCTGAAAGCCTTGGTCCATTGGACAAGTTGAGTGATGCATCTGGCAATCGCCTTTTGCTTGACGTGGGTCTTTGGCTTTGTCAGAAGCTAAAGGTATCTTTCATTCTTTATTTACATTACAGACAAGCATGTCGTTTCGCTTCTGATTTTGAGAATGGTTCCTTTTATTCCTATTTACACTGTTGATAATTTTTTTCCTTGCAAGTCTTTAATGTATAGATGATTGTTTATCTGTATTTCCTAGTAAATTAATTTCTAAATCAGTACTTCTGACCTTGCAATATGAGATGAGTTTAGAATGGTAGATTATCGCAGAAATTTATTTATGTACCTACCCCACACCGGCTTCATATTTCAGGCTTCTGCTTTCGCTCTTGAAGCATTTGTCAACACATTATGTGGTGATTTCCTTTTAATGATCATAATTTGAATTGTCTATTGTACTGGACTTGAAGAATCCTACGTATTACATAATGCTTGTAAGTGTTTCCTCATTTTACTTGTAGTGGTTTTGTTGGAAGCTTACTCGGATATTGCCTACTCTTGCAGGAACATTTTCCCAAAGTTTACAACGATCCTATCACGCTCAAGTACATAGGTAATTATCAACAAGTTTGTCTGATGCATTATTAAAGAGAACTCTTTCGGTGTCCCCAAGATGTGTCGTTGCAAGTTGTGGGAAGTATGAAAAAGAATGAATGAAGCATATTTAGCTTTCTGATGAGGCTTGTACTAATAGCGTGTATACAAGACCCTACTTTTAATGTGGGCTATGGTTATTGTGGGCTGTAGTACGCTGAAAGAGCGCTCAACACACTAACAGTTGTGGATCCGTTTGGCAGATCCAACTTACATGATTCGAGCTGTACCGAGTATTGCATCTGATAATGTTTACTGCACCTTGTTGGCGCATAGTGCCATCCATGGTGCTATGGCTGGTTTCTGTGGATTCACTGTTGGCCCTGTCAATAACCGCCATTGCTACATACCAATTTCTGTAAAGCCATCACCTACCTTGATGAAAGGACACATTTCTGGTGTTTATTGCAGATGTTTTGTAAGGGAAACTTGGCAATTGAATCTGTCTTCTATGGAGTTTCATCTTTCAATAGGCGGAAAAGAAATTGACTTGGAAAGGCTTTCAGATTAGAAGAATGTTGTGAATGTCACACATCAAATGCAATTTTCTATTGATTTCGTACTAGACTTTTCTTTTCAAATTTCTAATCATTGGTACCTGGTGTGCATCAGCGAGCTGTTGAGAAACAGCGCCATGTAAATACAAGCGATCGTATGTGGGCTCGCTTACTGTCATCCACGCACCAGCCCAACTTTTTGCGGTACAAAACTGTTCTGAAGGAGAAACGGGACCATCAGCTAAAGAATGCGAAAGTCGACGATGTTAAACTAGACCAAAACCTTTCCGGACTGACTGCTTCACACAGCTTACCAATAGATTCTTAGAGCAAGTGTACTTATCTGGAATTGCTTTGGTGCGAATTATAGTTAATGTAAAGAGCCTTCAATGGTCCCATTGGCGCGAGTGCATTGGTCATGATGATAGTTAGCATTACCTCATGGATCTAAACCATATCAACTTATTATAAATGTCCTTTTTCGCATACCCACGCAACAAGGTTATTGAGACCCTGCCCATAGTTGGACGGGCCATAGTATGGTGGTAAGCACCATGCACTAATATGGAAAATGACCCCAATGAAACATATATAGACTATAACTGCAAAACCTAAGCATGGTTACTTGTGATCATTTCAACCATCATTTGTTGCCAAACTTGCAGTTCTGCACATGTACATGTAATTTTTGATTTTTTCTAATACTGCGCACTGTTGACAGAGTTCAATTGAAAAGCAGGTAAATCAAGAGAGAGCGTTGAGTCCTGACAACGAGCTCACAGAAATTGCTCCACAAAAGCCCTCGATAATTTCCAGTACTCCTGGAAATTTAACAGGAATGTCAGAGAAGACTTTTAAAGTGTATATTCTTCAGTGGTTGCTGCAATGTCGACATCTTTGAAAAGACCATACATGGTTAGTTCTGTTAGTAGATTTCATCATCTTTGCAGGCGTATATCAGTAATAGTGATTTGGAGTTATTAAAAATGAAAATATTGCAATGTTTATCCTGAGTCTCTGATGACGGGCTACTTCCAAGTGTGTACATATCTTGAATAACTTGCAATGAAACAATCAATTGTCACGACACAAGTTTGATTCCAATTATTGTAGTTCATAGTGCAGACCTCTCTGACCCGAGTGCCTGAGGTGACCACCTAAGAGAACTGTTCTTGCCGTTTCCGTATCTAGGAACTTGAAGGAAAGCTTCTCTTTGATGATTTTATACTCCCTGTTTTCTGTTTCCTCTATTCTCTTCTCTTCAATTACATCAGCAAGTTAATTGCCAACGTTTACTTCGTAGCCCCTGTAGTTCTTTTCTGTATCAGTCAAGTCCATGAGACACTGGGCAGTCATGTCAATAGGCTCGATGTGTGTCTAAGTATGTGTATGCCCCACCATCTATACGTTTTTTTTACTTCTCAAGATTACTAGCAGAAGGCCACACATTTTTGTGGAGGCAATGAATGTGAAAAAACTAAGTTAAATTAATTTAATGTCATAAGAAATAACTTTCAAAGAAGGAGAACCATACTAGAATGATTATTGTCTATCCGTATATTCTTAAATTAAATCTGAAAATTTCTTTAAAACTTTAATTTTAAACAAAAAATCGTAAATACAAGTTGTTATGCTAAATCAAATGTCCACATTTATAAACTACAGTTTTACTACAAACTATGCTAAGCCAATCACGTTAAAATTTAAGATATTTTCTTATAATTTTGTGATTAATATTTAATCTAAAATTTTTATTTTGTGAAATTATATATATACATACATATATAAAAATTAAAGGTGTTTTTTTTATGAATTTTTATCCATCCAAATGATTAAACATATATTTGTGCATCTATCCATTTATTTGTATGTTTATGCATCTTACAATTTATCAATTTTTTTGACATGTCTTACAAGCTTATCAATCTCCATTGTATTGTTATATATATATATATATATATATATATATATTTCCTTAAAGTTCTAAGAAATGTGAGGAAATGTCTATTGAATCATTTTAATGACCTTTTAAAAGATTACAAAGAAACTAAAGAGCTAGAAAATCTAAAGTATATGACCTAATGAATATCAACTTTGTAATTTTAAACACTAAGATAAGAAAAAATTAATAAAGAAGAAACTTTTGTATTAATACATCAATTTTAAGGAAATTTTGCAAGGCATTGGTTGTCAATTTTTTCATAAAATTTTCTCTAATAATATCTAAAATTAAATTTAAAAAATAATATCAAATTTATCAATTCACAAATATATCCAATTGAATAAACAAAAAAAATTAAACATAGAACCTAAAAAAAATAGAAGAAGGGATTTAAAAAATAATAATAATAATAATTTTTTTTAATACTTGTATTGACCTTGGAAGGGTATTGAAAATAAATAGTACCATGAGGGCTTGTTATTAATTTAGGTAGAAATCCAAGGCACGCATGATAAATAATCTGCTTGAGACTTATGTGAAGATTTATCAAGGCAGGATGAAGAATAAGCCGGATGAATGGTGGATCCACCTTCGTTACTTTTCGGCGTGCTCTAAGTTTTCTTTAAAGTAAAAGCGATTCCGCAAACCCCTAAACCCCAAGCCCTAATTGGGACGCGAGAGTCGAGGTTTGGGTGAAGAGAAAAACTGTGAAGATCGAAGGTTTGTGTTTTGCGTGGGGGGGTTTTGGATTTTTCTTCGAGCTGCAGTTGCAGCTATGGCGACTTCGAAGCGGAAAGCGGAAGAGGATGCTGAGCGCGACGACCCTGCTGGGAAGCTAGCGCGGCTGCCGGAGCCTGAAAACGATGTTGAGGATGATGCTGCAGCTGCTGAAGACGGGGAGGAGGAGCCTGCAGCCAACGGCAATGGAAATCGCTATGTCGCGTGTTTGCATGAGGTTTCGTATCCCGAGGGATATGATCATGCGAATGGAGGAGAGCGTCTGGCTCCGGCCAAGCCTGCGAAGGAGTATCCGTTCACGCTTGATCCGTTCCAGAGAGAGGCCATTCGGTGCCTTGAAGCCGGAGAATCTGTCCTGGTAAACTTCCTGTGATACCTTCTGCTGTCGTTGAGGTTTTTAATTGTGTGGATTGGTTGTATCCTCCTCTGTAATTCAGAACATGTTGGTTGTGCCCCCCGCGTGAGCTGGAAATTATGCCCTGGAACTTGCATTGTTAACGTAGTTTATTCCATATAATCACTCAAATGTTGTCTTCATAGTTTCGCAAGTCAAGACACTTTGAATTCGAAGTTCACAAGTATGTGTACTCTGGTTGCCCTCTTAAATTATGTTGCAGTCATAATTTCTGGCTGGTTATCGCTGGATCCAACTTTGGCTCTATCTTTCGCTTCTCCATCAAGCAGACGTATCTATGAGTGATTCGGTTTTTAACCTTTCTGCTGTGTTTCTCAAGTGTCACAAACCGGGGAGCTTGAGGTTGGTGTTGTTTATTCGAGGCAATTTTCTATTCTAGCCATGTGCTACCCGCTGTTTTGTTTCTTTTCGTGACAGAGCAGCGACCTTGTCTTATTGTGTTATTGTTAACTCGCAATTGGCACATTTGTTCAGCATCGTACTTGAACTGCAGTATATATTTTGGATTTTCCTTTTAACTAGGATTCTATGTGCTTTGCACTAATGCAAGGGACTTATTCATCTTGCACAGTTTCAAATCTGGATATTTAATGTTTATCGAAGTACAAGTTGACACGGCAGAAGCTTGATAGTCTTAATAGCTGATGAAAGAGTTTTACAAACATTAATATCTGATGACTGAGATTACAGGTCCTGAAGTAAGAGTCGGAGCTTGGATGCTGCTGAAGTGTGCCTCATATTTTGATTTTCAAAGCAATTCGGCGTTAGATTATTTGCAAGATAGAGCTTCTTATGATTCCGTTGTACACAGGTATCTGCACACACATCTGCTGGGAAAACGGTTGTTGCGGAGTATGCTATTGCCATGGCACTTCGTGACAAACAGAGGGTGGTCTATACCTCTCCTATTAAGGCTTTGAGTAATCAGAAGTATAGAGAGATGTTGGAGGAATTCACTGATGTAGGCCTTATGACTGGAGATGTGACGATTTCTCCAAATGCTTCTTGCCTGGTATGCGATCCCCGTTTGTCATTCACCAAACCTATTTGAGTCTTAGCTTTTGGAGCTATATATTTGAAGTGCTTTGCTTTCTCTAAATTAAGTTTTTAACCTAGTATATTGTAGACTGCACATTTGATTCTTCATGTGCTCAGTGATTTGGTATTGTAAACTGAAGATTTAGATTGAACTTGTATGGACTCCAGGTGATGACTACAGAAATTTTACGAAGCATGCAATACAGAGGTTCAGAGGTGAACAGAGAAGTGGCATGGATCATTTTTGATGAAGTTCACTACATGCGAGATCGGGAAAGGGGTGTTGTGTGGGAAGAGAGCATTGCAATGGCACCCAAGAATGCGCGCTTTGTGTTCCTATCTGCTACTGTACCAAATGCTAAGGAGTTCGCAGATTGGGTAGCGAAGGTGGGATTCATCTGATGTCTGTTTCTACCTATTTTTCTCCAAAAAACGATGTGATGGATATGTCTTGTATTTGTTTTCCGAGATATCACTTAGAGATTTCATTGAATTTAATTGAAGTTAATAAGAATGTAGCGTTGTAAGATATGATAGGTAAAGCTTGGTTAGATATGGCACTGTCTTTTGGTTGTAGAAGTTAAGTTACTTGGCAGGTTTGCACCCGAACATGATCTTTCACTGTAAAAGTCTGCATACAGTTGTGTTTTTTTTGCTGGGTTTTTACATGCCTCATCTGGTAACTGCAGGTACACAAACAGCCCTGTCACATTGTATACACTGATTACCGACCCACTCCACTTCAACATTATATTTATCCAGCTGGGGGTGATGGCTTATACATGGTTGTCGATGAAAAGGCTGTTTTTCGAGATTCCAGCTTTCAGAAAGCTGTAAATGCTCTTTCGTCTAATGCTGGAGGTGATGGTTCCAAGAAAAACAATGGAAAGACACAAAAAGGAGGGAAGGGTGGAGTACCTGCAGAACCAAGTGATATGTTCAAGATTGTCAAGATGATCATGCAGCGACAATTTGATCCTGTTATTGTTTTCAGTTTCAGTAAACGCAATTGTGAAGAGAACGCTAATCAGGTTCATAATTGGTCATTTCAACCAATCTCGCGTTTGTACAGTAGCCATATGTTGTTTATTTATTTGTTATAGCAAATGTGAATTCCAAATTTCAAAGGAATTACCGAAAGATTATTTTTCAAATTAAATAATATATTTTCTTCCAAATTATATATATATATATATATATATATATATTTCTATTTTGTGAAGTTGTTGGTAAAATATAATAAAACTGTTAAACATTAATACACTTGCTTTTTATTTTATTTGTTTGGTTTATTCTGAATGTTAGGATTATCTGTTAATAATGCGTTAGATAAAAATAATATTAGGCTAAAGCCAATTATAGGGCTTTAAAGTTTACACTGAAAACATGATATAGTAGATAATTTAACTCTTTTATAATTTTTTATATTATTTTCTCGAGATTTTTTTATTTTATATATTTTATTTTTATTGATAGTGGAATATGTTCTAATACAAGTATTTGACTGTGCTGTTTTGTTTGAGCTGTATGTTGATGTGCCTGGAATACGAATACGCAGTCTGCAATGCACACTATTTTGGTTTATGTTACATAGAGTTTGTATTGGTGCTGATCATTGCTGAACTCTTCGCTGCAGATGGCCAAGCTAGATCTCAACGATGAGAACGAAAAGAAGTTGGTGGATGGTGTATTTTGGAATGCTATGGACAATTTATCGGATGATGACAAAAAGCTTCCTCAGGTGTATACTCTTTCTTGTAAACATTTCAAGAGCTGTCGATCCATCACAAAATTGTTGGATTTTACCTGACTACATCATGCGCCACATGCTTTTGTATTTGATTTTTTCTGTAATGAGCATGATACTGTTTTTCTTTTACTTTTGCCCTGAGGGTATCTTTAACTCAGCATTTTACGAGCTGTTTCTTGTTCTGGGAGTGTCCAGTTATTGAGGGAGTTTTGTTGTAAATTTCTGAATTATTTATTGCAATATTTCAGTACTATCTAGTAGCCATGTTCGGAGTTGGAGCCTTTTGACCAATGATATGTCCCCACATACTTGATTATAAACATGTAAAGAAGATGAAGAGGAAGAAGAAAAAGGAAAATGGTAGGATGTGTTAAGCGGCTGAGAATGTTTCTGCAAAATTTTGAAATCTGACCAGGATCTTGCACTTAAATCAGGTTTCTCATCTACTTCCATTACTGAAGCGCGGAATTGGTGTGCATCACTCTGGCTTACTTCCAATTCTTAAAGAAGTTATTGAGATTCTATTTCAAGAAGGTCTCCTCAAGGTGATTGCTTGTACCTCATTCCCTGAGGTTTTTTCGTTTCACGAAACAAACTTCGGCCAATTCCATAAGTAGTGGTTGTGTTTTTGTTTTCCATTTACGTATTTTTTACTAGTTAACGTGCCTGCTCATTTCTTCGCAAGTTTTGGTGTATATTAGAATCTGATACTTGATGGTTTATTCATGTGTGAGTCGTACTGGCTGTCTAAAAGATTTCCACCTCCAATTTTAGAAGTGTCATAATGGCTTTTTCGAGAAAATAAGTTTGTGATACTACTGATGTGAGTTGCATTCAATTCAGGTAAGTGTTAGGAAAGGAGCTGGTGGATAACATTGTCTTTGTGGTGGGCAGTGCTTATTTGCAACAGAAACATTCAGTATAGGCTTGAACATGCCAGCCAAAACTGTTGTATTTACCAACGTTCGTAAGTTTGATGGGGACAAATTTCGATGGATTTCCAGTGGGGAATACATTCAGATGAGTGGTCGTGCTGGACGGCGTGGACTGGATGATCGGGGTATATGCATTCTCATGCTTGACGAGAAGCTTGAGCCCGCCATTGCTAAAGACATGATCAAAGGGGCTGCAGATCCTTTGAACAGGTGATCGCTATTTTTTTTATTTTACATGGTTTGTTTTCTGCTAAATAATTATCGAAAAGGCTGGGGCGTGGAATACATTTGCGTGAATCATATGTTCCTTCTTTTTTCATTATCACTTTGCCCTTTACTATAATTCTTGTACAGTACGTTTCTAGCACTAAATTGACTTGTGATGACAGTGCGTTCCATTTGAGTTACAACATGCTGCTCAATCAGATGCGGAGTGAAGAAAGTAATCCGGAGGAGCTCCTCCGACGGTCTTTTCATCAGTTTCAGTGTGATCGTGCTTTACCAAAGCTTCAGGCAAATTGCTTTTATTTCTCCTCTGTGATTCTGGTTTCTTGAACTAGATACTTGCTTATGAGATCGCGTCAGTGACATGATATATTTGGTTGTGTCTTTTCATAATGACGATGTCAGCCTTTTATGATCCCTTATTTCTCAAAAATCTCTTTGGAATCTTGTCTGAGTTGAAATTAGTTGATATCTACAAGTTCGTTAGAAGATTATGGAGATCTGAGGGTTATATTTAAATTGGAAGGTTTATTTTTGTGTAGAGCAGAAACGGGTGAAAGACATGGATGAGGAGCGTCAAAACATAGTGATTGAAGAGGAGGATCAAGTTAAAGACTATCGCAATTTATTAGAGCAACTCTATAGTTTAAGAGCAGACATTCGAAGCATTGCTTTTGCTCCCCGTTATAGCTTACCCTACTTACAACCAGGTTATCTTTCCCCGTCGTCCACCTCAAGCACACGTTCTAAAGAGTTGGTTTTTGTCTTTCTTTTTATGTTACGTTAAGTCTTTCAGGAATTCAACCTGCATTGCTCAACAGTATTTAATGTTTGAATGAATGACAAGTCGTTATTACCTTCAAGTACGATGGTTGAGTAAGTTGTGAATCTTAAATGAAGTGGTTACATCGCTAACTTTGCTTCTTTTGGCCAGGTCGCTTGGTTCAAATAGCACGAGCTACAAATCAAGATGACCTCACAGTTCCTGTCAAAAAGGTTACCCCTGTATGGGGCGTTATCGTCAACTTCGAAAAAGTTCAAACCGCGGCCAAAGAGTCCTTTGATGGAGAGAGTCAAGGTCCTAGTGAAACTAAGTTCAAGGTGGATATACTGGCGAATTGTAAAACTGTTGAGGATGAAGGTCGAACCAAGTTAGTGCAACCTGTTTCTTTGAATGAAACAGGCGAACCTGCGGTTGTTTCTCTGCCACTGAATCAGGTTCGCTGACATAGAACTATCCTAGTGTATGTGTTGTATTGGTTACAATAAGTAGCGCTTGTATTTCAAGATCTGTAGTTGTGTTCATAGTCTTGAATTTTAGGTTAGTGAAGCTGCTCTCTCTCTCTCTCTCTCTCTCTCTCTCTCTCTCTCTCTCTCCCTCTCTCTCTTTGATTCTTGTTGTATGTCTTGATGACCGTTGTTTGAATGCCCACCTCAATCTTCAAGTGTAGCCATAAATTGGATTTATGAGTGCATACATCTTTGCTTAAACGACCTCTCCTGGAGTGGGGTTGTGCTTCAGATATGTGCTCACTTCACAAATCCTCGCAATAGCATCAGTTCGATTACCTTGTCCTCTTGTTTAAGCAGTTGGGCGACAATCCTCAAATGATTCATAATTTGGTTATTGTGCAGATCGAGCACCTAAGCGTTGTCCGAATATTTATTCCGAAGGACTTGCGACCTGTTGAAGCTCGTGAAAGATGTCTGAGAACAGTTATTGAGGTGTTGCGGCGCTTCCCAGAAGGGCCGCAGTTGCTGGATCCTGAAGATGATATGGAGGTATTTGTGCAAGGAGTTGAGGGCCAATTGAAGAGAATGACGTTCACTGCTGCTTTTATATTTTTGTTCAGTGTAAATGTTCCTGTGTGGTATCTGGAAGAAGTAGAGGTTGGGTGTTCATCATACTCTTTAAAGTTGAATCATCAAGAGCTTTTGGGATGTCTTGCGCTGAGTGCATCTGTCCATGCCCTATTGGTGAATTGCAGCTCACTGCTGAGTGGCCACTTGTTATTTTTCATCTCCTCAAGTCACAATTTTATATTTAATCCGCAGGTAAAAAATGATTCATACAAAAAAGCAGTACGGAGAGCAGAAGCAGTTGAAGCTTTGTTAGAAAAGCACGCATTGGCAGATTCGCCAACGTTGGAACCCAGATTACGTGCTTTGGGACAAAAAGAAGCTTTGACATCAAAAATACGAATAGCCCGTAAGGATGTCCGTGCAGCAACTACTTTAGTCTTCAAGGATGAACTTAAGGCAAGGCGTCGTGTGTTGAGGCGATTGGGGTAAGCATTCACTAATAGTTGTTGCTAATTGTGGTCTGGCATAGTCGCAGAGACGCCGTTTGTTCGCTCTCATTTCATGCATATGCTGCCACTAAAGTTGTCCTATTCACTAAAAATACTAATGTAGGTTTTGACTATGAGACATAGTTTATGATTATGAGCTCGATAATAATCTCCCCAAATCTTATTCCCTCGTGTTAACGTTTTGGGAGCACAGATATGCAACAGCGGAAGAGGTGGTAGAGCTGAAGGGCAGGGTGGCATGTGAAATTAGCAGCGCTGATGAGCTCGTTTTAACAGAGCTTATGTTTGGTGGAGTCTTCAACGATAGCACTGTGGAGCAAATTGTTGCATTACTTTCATGCTTGGTATGGCAGGAAAAGCTCAAGTCAATGGCAAAGCTTCCAGAGGAGCTTGCAGGCATATATGCTCAACTTCGGGAGGTTGCCCGGCGTGTTGGCAAAGTTCAAGTTGAATGCAAGGTAATGATACTCCAACGGCCTTTTTTAAAAATATTCAGCTTGTGTAGGTGCATGATCTAGTTAGACTTGAAGGTAAATGTATTTTTCTGGTACAAGAGACAAGCTTCAAGGCCTTGGAGCTTTTTCACTTCTTCCAGTGTATCAGACCACGTCATGTATGTATCGAGCCTGGTTTTCTGTACTTATTAAGAGTGCGTGATCGTTTGGCAGATGGCCGTAGATGTCGAAGAGTACGTGAACTCATTCAGACCGGATATAATGGAGCTGGTCTACGCTTGGTGCAAAGGCGCCAAGTTCATTGACGTCATGAAGCTTGCTCAAGTCTTTGAAGGCAGTCTCATTCGGGCGCTGAGACGCTTAGAAGAGGTCCTCCAACAACTCCTACTGGCTGCTCGTGCAATTGGCGAACTTGATCTCGAGGCTAAATTTGAGGAAGCATCAACTAGGATTAAAAGAGATATTGTGTTCGCGGCCTCATTATATTTGTAATTTACTACGTTAGAATGAGCTACTGGTCCCTAAACTCCGCGTATTGCTTCTTCTTGGGAAGATTACCTCATTTAATCTGTAATTCTCTCTATCGAGTAACGCTTCCTGTGTCGTGACATGCACATCAACATTGAGCTCCTGATATTAGCTACCAACTAGTGAGCAAGTGAATATTTGTCGCTGCGTTCGTGAAGTGTGTTTATGAATGAGGAAGGTCAGGTGCACTGCCTTGAGGATAGTGATCCAGTGAAAAGTGGAAACTCATGAAAGGAGCATTTTTATGTCAAGGCTGACTGGAAGCCGGGCGTGAATGAGATTCAGAGCGTTAATACACCATGTTTTAAGTAGCATTCATTTTGAAAGAAACTAAGTCGCTTCATTGAGACTTTTCCATGATATACTTGTCAAACTGCCCATTCTTCTTACTAATACAACAAAGGAAGATTATGTCCCAGGTGACGGGTAGTTCGGCATTTTTTTCGCTTAGCCCAAACCTTCAACAAACTCTTTGTACTGTGAATTCTACCTTAGAGACTTATTGAGCTGTGGTTATAGTTCTTTGCGATTTATAAATTTGCAGGACCTGTAAGTATTGAATTGTATGTAGAGTGTAGTGCTTCTCTTGCAGGATTCTTCACCTGGTAAATTTGCAGGCTGTAGTTTCTTTCTTTTCACTGCAGGCATAATGGAGCTTTTGAACTTGATACTTTTGGCCAACAATTCATTGGAAGGTTTGACGCTGCGTTTACAATCGTGGATCTGAACTACCAAGTGTTTGTAACTATATTCCACAATTTGTCCTTTTTACATGGTGGACGTAAGATGCCAAAATCATTATATTTAATATTCTACAAAACATGCAAAACCTCTGTAAATAGCCCTTGATATATTCAATGAATTTTATATCAATTAACTATATCTTTGAAAGCTTGAAAACATGTTACAAATGTAAAATTTGGCACTCAATTGGTCACATTATATTGTCTTTGTCATTTTTATTAAATTTATCTTAACTTTTACAAATTAGTTGCAATAATAAAGTGACATTACATTTTATTATTTCTTGATTTTTTAAATAAACAATTATAATACAAAGTAATGTTGCATTCGGATGTCCTTTTTAAGTTGGTTAGATTTATTGAGTCATTTAGAATTAATGAAAACTCGTAGAGCAGATTTGAGGCAAGGACAAACCATATAAAAGACATTTTGAGTGCCTCCATAAGCATTATAAACTACCTCAATGATAGAGAGTTGTATTATTACAACAATTAATAATAAGAATAAAACATCTCATTTTTGGATGTTTTTTATGATAATTTTGTACACTATCAAATGATAAGAAATATAAGCTCAATTAGATTTAAAAAAAGAAATTAAAAAAATGATCATGTATTATTTATTTATTTATTTATTATTTAGTTATAATTTATTTGTCAAATGTCTCTTTGCAAAATTATCAACTTGTGAAAAGTCAAAAATAACAATTATAGATGATAACTATGATTAATAAAAAAAAAGTGTTTTTTAAATAAAACAATGTATTATGTTATTACAAGCAAACTATGCTAATGGAAAAAGAGTTGTCCAATCATCTTTATGGTAGTTAATGATACATTTCGAATATTACTCCAAAATTTGATTCATTCAATTTTTTTGTCTCTTTATTTGAACATGGAAAGTTGAAGATAGTTTTATGTCCACCTTCAATATCTTGAAAAATATTCTCTAAAACCTTCATACAAATTGAGTTCTTCTATCCAATATAATATTTTTTGGTAGTTTTTGATAGCAATAAATATTATTAATATATTTTTAATATAATATTTTTTAATCTTTCTAAATATTTTTTAATCTTTATAAAAAAAAATCTTTCTACATAATATGTAATGATTATTAGCATTTAAATTGATTATTTTAAAATTTACTTAATAATATTATATTTTATCTTAATAAATAAATATATATATGTATATTTTTATATTTTCATTTATATATATATATATATATAATTAATTAATTTATGATTTAAATTTTATATATAAATAAAGAAAAATATTAAATAATTTTTTATTTTTTGTTATCAAACATTATTATACAAAAGACATATGTTTATATAAATCTCTCTCTCTCTCTCTCTCTCTCTGTCTATATATATATATATATATATATATATATAAATATGTATTATCTATACTAAATTATATTATCTTTATAAATAATTAAATTATTTAGAAAAAAATAAAAAATAAAAAATATTATATTAAAATATAATCATCTTTAGTCATTTCAACACCTTTTTTTTTATATTTTGGTCTTAATTTAGGAGTCATCAAGTTGTTTATAATAGGTTTTAATCAAATTAGTTTTTTTTATTCCATATCTATTTTTCTCTCTTTTAGTGATATATATATATATTTTTTTTTCATAATTTTTTCTTTATACATATTTTTAACTAAGAGGCTTATAAAAATGAGTCAATATTATCTTCTAATTTAGTTATTAAATGTAGAGATAAAAATATAAAATTAAAAAATTAGAATTTTTTTAAAAATAAAAATGAAATATTTTAAATATAAGTTTTTTTAATATATATATAATAAAAAACGTTTTAATAAGAAAAATTTTAGTTGAGCATTGATATTGTTGACACAAAGAAATAGATAGTTAGAGCCATTTTTAGGAAGTTTCTAGAAGTTTTTAGAATTAATACTAGATTTGTGGTCTATGTAAGATCCACCATAAAATGTTCCAAAAGGTCTTAGGGTGGTTATTTAGATAGGATCTATTACTAGAACCTTCCAAAAGAGGTAGTTATTTTAGTAGAATCTACTATTAGGAATATTCTAGAAAGTTCCAAGATAGTTGGACAAAGTATAAATATGACCAATTGAGGCTATTTGGGCATTCAATCTAGTATAGTTTTGATTACTTTCTTTAACTAAAGTTTGATTTATATATATTTTTTTATTATATTATTCTATTATCTTTTTTTTTTGTTTTATCTTTCATTATTCTATTTTATTTTGTTTGAATCTATTCTGACTTATATTGTGATATAATTTATATTATTGTAGATTCAAAGAGTTTTAGATCTTAAAAAAATTTAGTCCTACTTCAATAGTATCAGAGCAAATATTAATGTGTTCTTTAGTAGTAAGTTAATAGCCACCAACTAATTCGAGGTCAATTGTTATGGTTATACTAGGTATTGTTTTGGGGCTACAATAGACTATTTTATAAAGTCATATGGAAAAGAAGAAGATGTTTTAGTAGCAGAGTCCTCCAAAAAAATTGCAACATGGGAGATATAACAAAGCTATCCTAGATGGAGGCTCAAATATATCACCTCCTAGCCTAGATAGCTACTTTGTAAGGACAAATGGAAGCCTTTAGGACAAAGAAGTTGACATCTGTTAGGTTGAAATTGAACAAGCCATATACATATTTTGAAACTTCAAGTTAAGAAGATATATGCCAATGGCTTTTTAATATGCAACAATATTTATAACTATCTAAGAGAAATACCACCAAAAGAATTATATATGCAAGTAGCTATTTGATAGATGTGGCAACTATTTGGTGGCAACATCAAATTCAAAACTATAGAGCTCAAGGTGAATTTTGTAACTAGGAGGAATTTGAGACCAAGCTTAAGAATCAATTTTGGCTCATAAGTGCAAAAAAGTTAGGACATTGTCAAGAAGATAAGCCTCTTCAACAAAACATAGGATCTTTGATTATCAATAGATTATAAGAAGGTACAATGTTGTCTCAAATAAAATCAAGTATAAAGAACAATTCAAAGGCTAGGTAAATTTTATAGATTAATTTTTTTTCTTATACTAGGATGCATTCAACGCTTAGCTCTATTCTCAAATTAATTTTTTTTTTACTAAAATATCTATAAGTCCCTTATTATTAATTCAATTTAGATAAAATTTAGCTCCTTAAAAAATTAAAAAAAAAAATCCAGTACATGGCATAAAAAATTCCAAACTAGTCTTAAAATTTGCTACTCAAAAATCATAACAATCTCCTCCCTTAAATTTGCTCAAACTTTCCTTGTCACAACTATATTTTTTACATACTAAGGCTTATTAGAAAGCTCACAATTATATCTAACTTTCTTTCAAATATCAATACAAAATATAAAAATGCAAGAAATAGCATAGAAAAATTCAAACTAGTGTTAAATCTCTTCTTCCAAAAACTCTAGCGATCTTTTACCTACAAATTTGTTTGAATCTCTTTCTTTATAGCTCTATTTTTTATATGCTATAGCTTGTTAGAAAGCTTAAAAATATATCTAGATTTTTTTAAATATCAATACAAAAAAATAAAAATATAAGAATTGGCATAGAAAAACCCAAACCAATATTGAATCTCCTCTTTCAAAAACTCCAACGACCCCTTTTTTGCAAATTTGCTTGAATTTCCCTCTTCACAAATCTACCTCTTATGTGTTATAGCTTATTAAAAAGTTCACTATTAGATCTAGCTTATTTCTAAAAATCAATAAAAAAAAAACGAAAAATAGCTTAAAAAATCCAAATCAATGTTGAATTTTTCTTTCCAAAAATTCTAATGAAAAAAAAAAAAAAAAAAAAAAAAACTACTTAATTCTAAAAATCTTTTCTTCTAACCTTCTTCTAATATCTACCTTGAACTACTACATAGTCGAGTATCTATCTTAAAAGACAATATTCTCAAGCTCAAATAATACATTCATGCCAACATTCTCTTATTCTAAATCCTATTCAAATTTGTAAATATATTAGCATTATGTTCCTCTTTTCCTACTATTAAAATTAATTACCCTTCAAATAACTTTGATGTATTTAAATTAAGAGCATCACAATACTTACCCCCTCCAAACTTACATATATTCTACTTGAAGATTTTAATTCACTTTCTTACAATTCTAATCTTCAATAGTGTTCTATCTAATTCTTGAAGAGAATAAGTTATATTATTATGTACTTCAACTACCACATAGGGTCCAAACCAACACCATGCAAACTTATGAAGAGTAGAATATTGATGCATCAAACTACTACCATAAATCAAAATCCAATTGTCCACTTTAATTGATTTAGGCCTTAATTGATGAGTTTTATGAAATCTCTCTTTGTTGTTCAACCTTGTTGCCTTAAGCTTCTTTATAGCAACTTCATGATTCTTGAATAATCTTTCTAATTAGTGAATTTGAAGTTCCAACAATCTCTCCTTATCAATGCCATCTTTCCAAGACAAAAACAACTAAGAAAGAATTTTTTGTAGGTATTAAGGATTTTTGTTCCAATATCAATTCCATTGGCATATAGTCAATAATTATGTTATGAATAATTTTATCTATTTATAAAATAAATAATAAAAGCCTAGGCTACAACCTTCTTTGATTCCTACATGCTTTGACCAAAGCTTTAATGATAGGAAGGTGCTCCCTTTCAGTCTTACCATTGGCTTCAAAGTTATAGCAAGTAATCAATTTCAATTGCAATCCATATCTTTTGAAGGAATCACATGTTTTTACTATATGAAGCTTATTCTGGTCTATTCTCATTCTCTCAATGCTCCCATAGTGACATATAATATCTTCTAAAATTAATTGACACACCACCTCCATAGACTTTGACTTCAATACCATCTTTTCTTATAACTGGAGAATTCTTCTGTAGCCAATAGTAAATACTTTATGCCCAAAAGTCCCATTGGAATAGTAATTAAATCAATCATCTATTGAAAATGAATAGTAAGTGGATAGGTAGGACATAAATCATCTCTATATTATACTTTAGATTACCATTGGTACTTTTTATAAGAGCTCACAAATTTCTACATATCTTTGTATGAGCCCTTCTACCAATAATGCTCTTTGATCTTGGTGTAGGTAGCCCAAATTCTTTATACTTAGCCTACAATGTATCATAAAACTCACCTAATACCTTGTCTTTGATTTCTAAATCATCTACCACTTTCAATGGCACACCATCTCTCCTCTTTGGCTTCTTCTACAAGAATCCATCACTTAAAAGATAGTCATAAGATTGGTGTCTAATATCCTTAAAATTCTTGTCCAAACAATCCTCTTGCCTTTCTATTTCACTCAAATATAAGGTAATGTCTTTTGTAGAATAGGTAAATAAACTTTGAGATAAGTTACTAGTTGGTTATTGATATCCTTAAGAATTAGACTGATGGTTAGGCAGTTTAGTTGGTAACAATGGTTATTAGTAGAATAAATGGTTAAGAATTCAAAAGGTCATAACCTTTGGAATGTGTTGGCCGATGGTCCATCTTTTGGTAGGATAAAGGGGTTGAGAAAAGGGAGATCGGGGCCAGACTATGAGAGTTGTAAGCCAAGAGCCAGACTGTGAGAGTCGTAAGCCGAGAGCCAGACTATGAGAGTCGTAAGTCGAGGCAAGCTTGGTGCTACCTCTTTTTGTTTCTTTGTTGTTGACGAGTAATGGATAGTTTCTGAATATTGAGAAGTTAGTTTGGAATGCCAGACTATGAGAGTCATAATTCTGTATGATGAATTGAGAAACTGAATATAATAGGTAAGCTAGAGATCAATAATTGAATATATTTAAACTACAAAGAGAATAAGTGGGAGATGAATGGATAAGAATATGGAAGTATTGTTGAATTGATAGTCATAGAATGGATTATGGGTTGAATTAAGATGAAAGTAGTAAGCCTTGGTATTTTGTAGTTTGATAATTGATTTTAGATAGGTAGAGTATAGTCAATTGTGACACTAACAGACCCAATTCATATAACCAGTCTTTTTTCGTGTTCAAATCCAACTCTATTAGTTCAATTGCTTTGGTATATTGAAGCTTAAACACAATGAGAACAATATTTTGGCATCGTTGTCGGGGAAATGATAATAATATGAAATGTTAGAAATTGATTGTATGGGAGATGGAATTATATGTTGAATGAGAATGTGAGAAGAACTAGTTTTAGGATTACAAATATATGAGTTATAATTCAAAGCAGTATTGATTTTGTGAAGAAGAATGAAAGATTATGAGTAATAATCATGAAAGAGAGGATTATCAAAGAATTAATCGACAAGCGAAAGAAAGACAGGAGCGATTATGCATAAGAAATCTCCTACGGAAATGACAAAAACGAATTGTAGATCCAAATAAAATCAAAAGAAGAAAAATTCAAATAGAAAAGAGACCAGTGATAATACCAATGGTCGCAAGAGTGCTAGAAGTATCAATTGCAGTATAAATGGGAGCAGTAGGAGACCGAACTACAAGTATGGCATCATTACCTACTTTTAGTGGTTGGCCGGGCTCTGATCTCGATCACCATATATCTCAATTCTTGATAGCCTGCATGGCTAATAATGGTAGAACTGAAGATATTTGGTTGAGATGGTTGCCAACAACTTTAAAAGATACAGCTTTTGAATGGTATATTTGGCAACTAGTGGGTAGATTTTTCAATTGGGAGGCCTTGAGGAATGCCCATTTTAGACCAATTGGATTTGAAGATCGGCTTAGAAAAAGTTTTATGAATAGTAGGATATTTATGGAGGAATCAGTAGAGTCCTATTATGGCCGGATCACAGATATACTTCATAAATGGTCAAATAATCAAATGTCAGATGTATTTATATTATTGATATTAATTAACGGTTTGCATCCACCAGAATTAAAAATGTTTGTAAAAGAGGCTCGATCAGCTACAATAAAAGCATCATTGGTATGAGCAAAGGTATGAGAAGAATGTCATTATGACCAATTATTAACAGTAGAGGCCACAATGATTCCAAGTTCAAGAAGCCAACAAAAACAACCAGGAAATGTGTCGATGGATAATTATCCACAAATGGCTGCCTCCAATGTGAAGAATATTATGTTGCAACAACCAATTAATACTACACCATTCCAAGCAATAGCGCCAATAACAATGACACTTTATTATACATCGCCAACGTGTCAACAACCAAAGTTATTCACAAATGTGACTGTTAAAGATTCAAATGAAGCCTTGTTATTAAATCTAATAAAGAAGATAGAAGAATTGGCCGTGAATTTGGCTAACGACAAGGAGAAATGACATAAGTCTTTTAATATGAGACCTAATGTATGGTGTAATAATTGTAAGGGACAAGAACATTTTAATACGGAATGTCCATCACCGAGACAAACGGATGTTCAATGTACATTTTGTAGAGGAAAGCACCCTACCCAAAACTGCTGGTATTTACAAAGGCAATAATAGTTCAATAACCAAACAATACAGTCAATTCAATGGAATGTTAATCAAGTACAGAGTGGAAATATGGATGGTTGGAATAGTAATCGCTCAAATCGACCTAATCATGGCTTTGGAAATTTTTAAAATATTAATTATAATCCAGTTTATAGAACAAAGATGAAGAATGGTGGAAATAATCAAGGAAGTAATCTCCAAACTATACTAATTCAACAGTCCAATTTTCGACCAGTACCAACTAGTCAGCTAAGATCATTTATTATGGCTACTTAGAATCGACCTAGTAGATATATTCTAGTGGAGACTCCAAGTGTACTTGACAGTATGGATCGAAAACCACTATGTTACTACCGATGTCGGTAAATTGGTCATTATGCCAGTGAATGCCCTAATCCAAGGTTTATAGACAAATATGCTTCAGTATGTGGAAATTGCAAGCAATCGGGTCATTTTCATTATCAATGCAATGTTCCATTTAACCCTAATAATCATGATCAGAAGATACAATCGACTGTGTAAATTGTAGAGGAAAAAAATAATGGGACACATGAATCACCAGTTCATTAGATAGAAGTAGTCCAAGTTGTCGATACAAGAAGTCAACCAAAAGGTAAAGGACCAATTCAACATTTGGATGATCCTGAAGCGAAGGACAAATTAGACCCAATTATGCGGCCATCCAATCTAGGTCCTGACATGGGTCCCTTACTCATTATAAGACCTGAATTGGTTGTGCATCCTAATGAGGTATCGATTATGGAGGCTTCAGTTCCGTTTCAAGCTATTTCATTCTTTACATAGTTTCGAGAAATATTCTTTCTATTTAAAGATCCTCTTAGAGGCGTGAATTCCAAGGAATTAATATCAGCCGATTTGGGAGAACACTCTTATCCATTGAAAGAATTGATTTTATAGGCTCCGTCAAATTCAGTTCCAGTAGCTTTACCAATTTCCAATATAGAAAAAACTAATTTACTTGCGTCAATGTCTAGGACTGTGAAGAAGAAATGGACATTGAGAATTATCACTAATCTAGAATCATATGATATTCTAAAAGATTTGGACACCATATAGCCTACGATCTCTATGAAGCAACTATTGGCGATAGTATTTGAGTGTCGAACTAACTTAAATTCCTCATTAATTTGTCGCAAATCTCAAAATAAAGAAATTTGAGAAATAATTTTGAATCCCGATTTGGGTGCACCAATGATTGATGTCTGAATTAATAGAATGTTATTATTGAGAGTGCAAGTAGATAGAAGATCTAGTGTAAATCTTATGAATGTCGCTGCAATGGAAGAGTTGGGTTTGGATTACTTATTACCTACTACAGTAGTTTTGAGAATGGCTAACTTCAGTCGAGTTAAACATATGGGTATTTTACGAAGTATTGATACAGTAATTGTAGGGATTACCTATAAAATTGATTATATTATTTTTTGATTGTGAAGCTCTATATTGTCATATCCAATTTTATTAGGACAACCGTGGTTGTATTAAGCTAAAGCTCAAAATGACTGGAGCCATGGTACATTGACAATTGGAAAAAGTAATGATAAAATTGTGCTCCAAATGTACCATGTCCAATATCATGGAGAAACTCAAGTTGCTAGTTTAGAATTGACGTCGAATTCTAAAGATGAGTCTACAGAAGAAGAAATTGGTACACTTGACCCAATTTATGCTGATACAAGGTAAGTTGTTGAGTATACTAGAATGAAATACCAGTACAAGGGATTGGGAGAGTACTTAGTTCCTCCAAATATTATTGAAAATTCTGATCATATGATTGCATATTGGATGAATAGACAGGATGTTAATCACGTTAGTGCTATAGAACTGGAGTTGGAAAGTTCTAATTTGTCAGATTTTATGAAAGATTTTGAAATTGAGTAGAATATTATTCTAGAAACTCCTGAAATTCCATGATGTCAATCAATTAATTTAGGTACAGGAGAGGCTCTCCAAATCATTCATGTTTATGACGGTATAAAATGCAAGGAGAAAGAAATTTGGGTGGATTACTTTTTAATGCATAAAATTACTTTCGCATGGTCATATGCGGATTTAAAAGGAATTCCAGCTAAAGTTTGTGAGCATCAAATTATATTGGAGGAGAATGCTACACCAGTATGCCAAAGACAACATCGATTTAATCCAAAATTCTCACTTATGGTAAAAGAAGAGCTGCATAAACTCTTGGAGGTTGGATTTATATATCCAGTTCATTTTAGTGAATGGCTTTCACCAATTATTATGGTATTGAAAAAGAATGGAAAATTTTGCATTTGTCAAGATTTCTAAAAATTAAATGTGGCTATCAAGAAGGATTATTTTCCTTTACCATTCACGGATAGTATATTAGATGCTGTCGCTGGACATGAATGTTATTCATTTCTTGATGGATTCTTTGAATATAATCAAGTTAAGATTGCAAAAGAAGATCAGTTAAAAACTACTTTTATTATGGATTGGGGGACCTTTGCCTATAAAGTTATGCCATTTGAGCTTTGTAATGCACTAGCTACATTTCAAAGGATAATGACGCAAGTGTTCCAAGATTATCTATGAATTTTAATGGAAATATTTCTAGATGATTTTTGTATATTTAGTATGATAGCCAGGTATTTAGAATGTCTCGGTCAATGTTTGAATCAATGTACCAAATATGAAATTTCTTTGAATTCAAAAAAATACCAATTTGATGTACCTTTCGATAAACTATTAGGTCATATAGTTTTGATGGCAAGCATTGCTATAGATCCGGATAAAATAAAGATTATAGTAGAATTAAAGCAACCAGACAGTATTATGGGTGTTTGAGCATTTGTCAGCCATGTCAGTTATTATCGGCGATTTATCTATCTATTCATAGTTATATATCTTTCCTTGACAAATTTCTTGAAGAAACCACCAACCGATAGGACCAGTCCATTTTGGACAAAGGAATGTACAATTGCATTCCAAACATTGAAACAGAAATTGATTTTAGCACCAATATTGGTGGCACCTTGTTGGACAAAACCATTCCAAGTTTATATGGATGCATCTAATGTCGCGATTGGTTCTATGCTAAGCTAGAAAGATGATCGAGATTTTGATCACCCTATTTATTATGCAAGTCGTCAATTGGTAGCAGCTAAAAGAAATGATACAACAACTGAAAGAGAAGCATTGAGGATAATTTATTCCATACAAAAGTTTCGATATTATCTTCTTGGTTATAAATTTATTTTTAATGTCAACCATGATGCTTTAAAATATATGATTAATAAGCCTCAATTGAGTGGTCGTATTGCACGATGGATTTTACTATTGTAAAAATTTGACTTTACTATTTAAGTAAGATCAGAAAAATCACATTCCAATGTGGACCATTTATCTTGATTATCGAATATATTAGGTAATGAATCCATTAACAATGTACTACCCAATGCGAAACTATTTGTGGTAAATGTAATTACTTTGGAGTATAGTGAAATAATTCAATACTTGACATTTTAAACCTTTCCACCTAATTTCAATCGAAAGTTTAAATGACGCTTAATATTAAAATGTGAATCTTATACGATGATTGGTGAAGCTTTATATAAACAAGGTAAGGATGGAGTTTTGCAACGTTGTATTTATCAAACTGAAGTGCGTACTATATTAGAAGGTTGCTATTTAGATAGTTATGGTGGACATTTTGCGGGGGACAACATGGCTCGTAAAGCTTTACATGTTGGTTATTGGTGGCCAACAATGTTTGCAAATGCTTACCAATGCGTCCGTCATTGTGACCTATGTCAGAGAATGGGTTGACCTACTGAAACTTCAACAATGTCATTGGTACCAATTCTGACTCAAGCGCCTTTTCAAAAATAGAGAATTGATTTTGTGGGACCAATTGCACGAGCCTTGAGAAATGGACAAAAAAAATAAATACTCGTAGCAACGGATTACGTAACAAAATGGGCTAAAGCTGTAGCTATGAAAACCGATAGTGTAAGTACAGTAGCAATCTTTTTGTATAAAAATATTATTACATGGTTTGGTTGTCTACAAGAATTGATTAGTGATCGAGAAACTCATTTTATAAATAGTACAATCGAAGCACTCACGGCTAAATACTAGATAAAATATCAAAAGACTACATTGTATCATCCTATTGCCAATCGACAAACGAAAAAGATTAATAGAATTTTATGTAAAATCTTAACAAAAACAATTTCAGGAGCGAGAACAGATTGGGACACTAAGTTATTCACAACTTTATAGGCATATTGTACTGCGTATAAAGTTACTACCAATGCTATCCCTTTCCAATTGGTTTATGGCCAAGAAGCAATATTACCTATTGAATTGGAAGTCTAAAGTTTACGAATTGCTATAGATAATAGATTGAGAGATCATCATTCATTATGGCAACGTTTAGAAGAATTGAAAAAATTGGATGAAACTAGAGCCAATGTATTAATGATAATGGAAACTACACAAAAATGATGGAAGACTTATTATGATAGTAAGCTTAGACCAAAGGCTTTTATGCCAAATGATTTGGTACTTCTTTATGTCGATTTAAAAAAATTTCAGGAAAATTTCAAGTTCGATGGCATGGGCCATATCGAGTTATTGACGGATTTCCAAATGATTCAGTACAATTGGAAGATTTTATGGGTACTAAATTTATAACACATATCAATGGCAATCGCCTTAAATTTTACTATATATAAATCCGAGATGGATTTTTTGTTACAAAAGGAGGGGAGATAAATGATGATGATGATAGGATATTTCATCATGATGAATTGTGGAAAATAAGGGGGAGTCGACCCAATTGATTGGACTATAGTAAGAAGTAGGAGGGGGGCTCTTGACAAGCATTATGTTTTCTTTTATGGTTAAAAAAAAGATGGCAAACATGGTGTTTGAGAAAGTAAGGTTGAAGACCGATTGGAAGGAATGGCAAGAACGCCTGCAAGTAGAGGTTGCAATATTACAGATTAAACTAGCCGCATAAGCGAAAGAGGCCAATAATTTAGTGCGGATCAATATGCCAATTTCAGCGATAACACCTTTGGAAATACCTTTGAAACCGACAAAAAAATGGATGAAGATGTTGAAGGAGCATGACAATCAAATTGCCCGACGTGAGTCTCAGGTATGGAAATCGGGTTTGTTGAATGAAGATCTGACGGTGCGTTTGGATGGAGAACCCTCAAACATTGAGAGAAATGACAAAGATGTAAAGAGGAGAAGGTCACCAATTCAAAGGGTAGTAAGCCAACGCCATTGACTGAAGAAGCCAACGCTGCTACGTCTTTATAAGTTGAGGCTAAATAATATTTGTTAAGACGCTGCAAAATTAGGAGTGGAGCTATGTAGAATAGGTAAATAAACTTTGTGATAAGTTACTGGTTGATTATTGATAACCTTAAGAATTAGATGGATGATTAGGCAGTTTAGTTGGTAGTAGTAGATTGTTAGTAGAATAAATGGTTAAGAATTCAAAAGGTCATAACCTTTGGAATCTACTGACTGATGGTCCATCTTTTGGTAGGATAAAGAAGTTGACGAAAGGAAGATCGGGGCCAGACTGTGAGAATCATAAGCCGAGGCAAGCTTAGTGCTACTTCTTTTTGTTTCTTTATTGTTGACGAGTAATGGATAGTTTTTGAATACTGAGAAGTTAGTCTAGAGTGCCAGACTATGAGAGTCATAATTCTGTGTGATGAATTGAGAAATTGAATACAATAGGTAAACTGGAGATTAATAATTGAATATATCTAAACTACAAAGAGAATAAGTGGGAGATGAACTGATAAGAATATGGAAGTATTGTTGAATTGATAGTCATAGATGGATTATGGGTTGAATTAAGATGAAACTAGTAAGCCTTGATATTTTGTAGTTTGATAATTGATTTTAGATAGCTAGAGTACAGTCAATTGTGACACTAATAGATCCAATTCATATAACCAGTTTTTTCCCATGTTCAAACTCAGCTCTATTAGTTCAATTGCTTTGGTATATTGAAGCTTGAACATAGCAAGAACAACATCTTTCAACCAAACAAATCAATTTTTAAGGATAGAACTTCGACACCTTGATCTCTTGTACTTGTGGCAAATGCAAAGCCTTAAGCCAAATCTCCATCTTTTTCTTATATAAGTATTTTTTTTTCTTTTGAGTATCTACTCCTAGATAACATATTGTCACGGACATACTTTTATAAGCTAGTAATTACATATACAAATAGGTAGAAGTAAGTAAAAGTAAGTAAAAGTAAGTTAATTCTATAGTATTTAATATAGAAGCTTCCTAGAAGCTTTATAGATGCTGCTTTGACTTCATAGGTGTCTTTAATTGACTTTTTGGATTAGAAACGTGGTCAACAAGTTGGCCATGTGCCACACATGTTGTTAGCTTGAAGATCAAGCTAACTATGTGGCCCACACGTAGAAAAACTTGTCTTATAAGTCAAGGCATGTGTCCTACAAAGTCAACACATATTGGAGGTCCTATAGAATGTCGCCACGTAGTCCCTAGTTGGATAGTATATATAGAGACAAGAGTGAAGCTTTCTTCACTCTTGTCAACTCTTTTCTTGCTTCCAATCTGGTTTCAAGGGTCTCGAGTTTTCTTGTCTTTTGGCAATATCCATTCCAGTTTCTCTTTCAATATACATATTTGTTTATTTATATTTTATTACCTTTCTTTGAGTGAAGGCTTACTTGTCTGAATTATTTTTTCATCGAGTTCTTGTCCTTGACAGATTGACAAGAGTACACCTACAATATTAGAGCTTTGTCTAATCTTGATTAAGAGTAGATTACCCCTTTTTCTTGATAAGATATAAGCATATTAGAAGTTGTGGATTACCCTCTTCTAAACTGATATTATCTTTAGTATTTTCTTTGTTCTCAAGTCCTCTCTTCTATTTGTCTTGAGCAATATTAGACATCTTTTCTTTTCTAAGTATTATCATGGCAGAACTTATTGAAATGAAGAATGCAATGGCACAAATGCAAGAGCAATTGAGGGAGTTAATGCTTGCGATGCATCAACTCAATTCACCACTACAACAAGCAACAAGATTGGTACAAAGTGAAGATATACAAATGATTGGAGCTGCTTCAACATCTACACCAAATCATGTCCCTTTTCTTATGGTAGAATGCCCTTCTAATATTAGAGAACCAAGAATTGTCCTACCTGAGAAGTTTGATGGCACCAGATCGAAGTTTAGAGGATTTATCAATCTAGTACAACTTGTGATTGAACTTCAACTCCAAAGCTATCCAACTTCAGGATCGCAAGTTAGATTCATTGGTACGCTTCTTTCAGGTTCAGCATTATTATGTTTTTCATCTTTTCTTGAATGACGAGATCTAATATTGGATAATTAAGAGGCTTTTTTGGCAAAGTTTCGATCCATGTATGGAGAACATGATGCAATTCGTGTTGCAACCAATAAGATCCGTATTTTACGACAAGGTAATCGATCAATAATGTTGTATGCTTCACAATTTTGACAACTTACAATTGATATCAAGTAGGATGATGCTGCACTTATTAGCCAATTTTTCTATGGATTACAATATGAGGTAAAAAAATTAATGCTCAACTTACCTGATCCTCAAACATTGAGTGAAGCAATTGACTTTGTTGTGAAGTGCGACAATCGCCTTTTTGAATTTCGATCTGAGAACCGTACAAGTGGACCTCAACGTTACTATAATTCAATGGCAACACCAACACCTCTTCAACACATACATTCGGAAGTAGAGGATATGCTAATTGATGCAGTACGTTTCAAACCTCTTATTGAGCAAGAAAAGACTCGTCGTTGTCAAAAAGGATTATGTTTATATTGTGGAGAACCAAAGCATACTACTCAATATTGTCCAAAGAAATGACGCAATCACAAAATGAGGAGTATGGCTATGAAAGAAGACAATATGTCGAAAAACGAGTTTGTCCAGCTACAATAGGGACCGTGCGGCTGGAACCTTGCACAACATCTAGTAAAGGTCCTATTCTCTCCTCAGAGCCCTCTCCTTGTTTTACATTAAATATTATTTTAGGACCTAAACATTACACAGTCTCTGCCTTGTTAGATTCAGGAGCCTTAGCGTATTTTTTAGATGAAGAATTTACTAAAAGACATGGCATATCTTTAATAAAGAAAACTAAACCTGTTCATATAGAAGTCATAGATGGTCGTCCATTGTCTTTTGGAGATATTACTCATGAAACCCTTCCTATAGAAGTAATAATCAATGGTCATAATAGCTTTGTAGTATTTAATATCATTAGATCTCCCTCTAATCTAGTCATTTTAGGTTTATCGTGGTTAGAAAAATACAACCGTCAAATAGATTGGATTTTCCAAATTCTTACTTTCTCTAAAAGTATAACTAACAGTGTAGTTAATCAAGTAGAAAGTCATAAGTCTAGTTCAATTAAATCCATGTATATAGGTGCAAAAGCTTTCTTGCATGCTACTATGAAAGAATCACCATATATTATTTATGCCACACATGTTTCTATTGGTGAAAAGACTTCAAGTGGCATTCCAAACCAATATGAAGAATTTCAAGATGTATTCGAAAAAAAAAATGCGGATACACTTCCAAAACATCATCCTTATGATTGCTCAATTGTCCTTCAAGAAGGAACACAACTGCCATTTGGACCAATCTACAGTTTATTACAAAATGAGTTGACTGAACTTAAGGAGTATATTGAAGAAAATCTAGCCAAGAATTTCATACGTCATTCTAAATCTCTGACAGGAGCTCCAATTCTATTTGTGAAGAAAAAAGATGGATCATTTCCGATGTGTATTGATTATCGAGGACTCAACAAGATTACTATCAAGAATAGGTATCCACTATTTTTAATATCTGGACTTCTTGATCAGCTGAATCAAGCTAAGATCTATACAAAAATAGATCTTTGGGGAGTGTACAATCTAGTACGCATCAAAGAAAGAAATGAATGGAAGACTACGTTTCAAACTAAGTATGGATATTTTGAATACAACATCATGCCTTTTCGACTCACAAATGCACCAGCAGCTTTTCAACATCTAATGAATGATGTTTTTCGAGAGTTTTTGGACGATTTTGTGGTCTGTTATCTAGACAACATCTTGATCTATTCTAAGAATCCAGAAGAACATGAACTTCATGTTCGTCATGTATTACAAAAATTAAGAGATGCAGGACTCTATGCCAAGATAAAAAAGTGTGTATTCTACACTACTCAAGTCAATTTCTTAGGTTACATCATTTCAAATGATGGACTTATGATGGATCCTAAAAAAGTTCAAACTATTATAGATTGCAAGATCCCAAAAACGGTAAGCGATGTCCAATGTTTTTTGGGATTTGCCAACTACTATCGAATCTTCATCAAGGACTTCTCTCAAGTTGCAGCTCCACTTATATGTTTGACTTATAAAGTTAAACTTCAATGGAATCAAGAAGTGGAAGTTACTTTTGAATCTTTGAAGATAGCATTTGTTTCTGCACCAATCTTGTATCGTGTTGATTTTTCCAAAGCATTCTTTATGAAAAAAAATGCATCAAACTTTGCTCTAGGTGTGGTTTTATCACAAATAAAAACAGATGACAAACTTCATCCAGTAGCCTTTCATTCAAGAAAATTCTCAGTAACAGAAATCAATTATGAGATCCACGACGAAGAACTTCTTGCAATCGTGGATTCTTTTCAAGAATGGCATCATTATCTAGAAGCCATTTCCAGTCCAGTCACCATATATATGGATCACAAGAACCTCGAGTATTTTATATCAACACACGTATTAAATCATTGTCAAGCTCATTGGAGCATGTCCTTATCAAGATTCGAGTTCATCATCACTTATCGACCAGAAAAATAATAAGGTTTGTCCGATGTCTTGTCTAGACATTCTTATCTTGCACCAAAAGAAGGAGATGCAGCTTTTGAGCAACAAAGAACGGTTCTCTTGAAGCTGGAGCAATTTCATCTTCGAGCAATAAAATCAACATTGACTGTTGATTTAACTTTTCTTAAGCAAGTCCAGTTAAGTATGTCTTCAGACCCTCTTGTTCATGATATCAAGAATAATTCTTCTAAATCTCATGATCCCTATAAATTTGAATTCAAGAACAACCTACTCTATTTCAAAGGATGCCTATATGTTCTAGAAGGAGAAGCACGTTTACGTATTCTTCAAGCTCATCACGACTTTCTAGAAGCAAGACATTTTGGATATAATAAGACTTTAGAGCTGATATCTAGGGATTTTTGGTGGCCTCAAATGTGGAAGACAGTCAAAGATTTTGTACAATCATGTGATGTTTGCTCAAGATCAAAAACTCCTTGTCATCGACCTTTTGGACTTCTTCAGCCATTACCCATTCCAGAACAACCATGGTCTTCTGTTTCTATGGACTTCATCACAGATCTTCCAATCTCAGATTCTTATGACTCTATATTCATGATAGTAGATCGTTTTACCAAGATGGCACATTTTATACTATGTACAAAATCTATCACAAGTGAAGAAATAGCTAAGCTCTTTCTTGACAATATCTATGGCTATCGTGGATTACCCAAAGATATTATAATAGATAGGGGAACAAAATTTGTATGAAGATTTTGGCGAACTCTTTTCAAGATTCTTAAAGTGGATATAAAACTATCTTCGGCATTCCATCCTCAAACTGATGGACAAACGGAGCATGTTAATCAAGTTTTGGAGCAATATTTAAGATGTAGCATTAATTACCAATAAGATGATTGGACAACTCTTTTACCATTGGCAGAGTTTGCTTACAATAACACAGTACATTCTTCTATAAAACAAACACTTTTTTTTACTAATTATGGTTATCATCCATGACTTGATACTTTTGACTTTTCAAAAGTTGATAATCCTGCTGCAAAAGATTTGATAATTCATATATCAAAGCTACATAGAACGATGAAGGCGTAGTTAAAAGAGGCTCAAAAATAACAAAAGGTCAATGCGGATGTCTATCGAAAGGAACAACCACCATTCCTCTTAGGTGATAAGGTATGGCTACTTCGTCACAATATCAAGACCACTCGTCTTTGTGACAAATTGGACTATCGAAGACTTGGACCATTTTCTATTTCTGCACAAATCAATCCAGTTGCATATCGTTTACATCTACCAGAGTCAATGAAAATACATCCAGTATTCCACGTATCTCTTCTTGAACTATATAAGACAGTGGACATACCAAGAAGACGACAAGCTCCACCTCCTCCTATAGAAGTGGACAATAATGAAGAGTTTGAAGTAGAAGAAGTGTTAGATTCAAGGCGACGCTGAAATAAATTGGAATATCTTGTCCATTGGAACGGATATGATATTAGTGAATGTACATGGGATTCAATAAAGAATCTTGTAAATGCAACAAAGGCGGTGGAGGCTTTTCATCCACGACATCCATCAAAATCAAGATGAAAATCTTCTTTATAAAAGAAACAATATCTAGGCAAGATAACATTCTACTTTCAATCCTTGTTCGTAGCTTCTTTGTAGTAGTGACGCTCAAGAGATGGAGAACCAACAACCAGCGGATTCAACTCAAGAGCCTTCATTTGTTGATCTGTCGGATAAGATATTATAATTGTCACAACCTTCAAGACGATGCAATCAAGATGAAGATCTTCAAGAACGACATGTTCTTCCTCGAATAGATGGCGAGATACAATGCGTTTGGTATCATGATTTGGGAAGGGACTCCCGATGTTTGGTGATTTTGCTAGAGGTAGGAACAACTCCTGATGGTGTTCCAAATGTTCTATTCGAAGGAAGTTATGAAGGCCTCAACAATGATCAAATAATTAGGTGGTCTTCCCACCCTAGTATGGGACACTACCAATGGTTGAGAGGCCCTATGAATCATCTTCGAAGAGAACATAGATCAGAGTATGTGGCGAATACAATTTGTCGCATCATAGATTTCTTCAACATATGATGATCGCTCCTCATGGAACTTGTCCCTAGAAGTGGGGGTAATGTCACAGACATACTTACATAAGCTAGTATTTACATATACAAATAAGTGGAAGTAAGTAAAAATAGGTAAAAATAAGTTAATTCTATAGTATTTAATATAGAAGCTTCCTAAAAGCTTAATAGATGCTGCTTTGACTTCATAGGTGTCTTTAATTGACTTTTTGGATTAGAAACGTGGTCAATAAGTTGGCCATGTGCCACACATGTTGTTAGCTTGAAGACCAAGCTAACTATGTGGCCCACATGTAGAAAAACTTGCCTTATAAGTCAAGGCATGTGTCCTACAAAGTCAACACATATTGGAGGTCCTATAGAACGTCGCCATGTAGTCCCTAGTTGGATAGTATATATAGAGACAAGAGTGAAGCTTTCTTCACTCTTGTCAACTCCTTTCTTACTTCTAATCTAGTTTCAAGGGTCTCAAGTTTTCTTGTCTTTTGGCAATATCCATTCCAGTTTCTCTTTCAATATACATATTTGTTTATTTATATTTTGTTACCTTTCTTTGAGTGAAGGCTTACTTGTCTGAATTGTTTTTTCATCAAGTTCTTGTCCTTGATACATATCCACTATTGAATTCTTTTTGTCCATCATGTATATCAAAATAGAATTTAGAGACTTAATAAAAGTAATCTATTTAAGCATGGTAATATTCAATGTAGTATAATTAAAAACCATTCCAAGCAAAAGCAAGCAATTGGCCTCTAACACCACATGAGCATCTATTAAATAATTCTTCTTAGCCTTCAATACAATAAGTGTATCCTAAAGCTCTTTTTTTACTTATGGATAAGTTCTTTATTTCGTAGTAAAAATCCTTATTCTAAATCTAATTATAAATTGATTATCTTTTTTATCATCTTGTTCAATAGTGCATCCAATGGCTATGGGACTTATATCAACTATCACTATCACCAGTCTTTGACAATAAAGTCTACTTATCTTAACATTGATAGTAATTTCAAAATCACTTTTAATCCATATATGGCCAACTCTTGCTCTTCACTCCATCTAAACTTCTTTTCTTTTCTCAATAATCCATATAAAAGCCCCATAATATGAGCATAATGAAGAATATATATATGATAAAATATACAAGCATTCAAACTTCTTCTTATCTTGGTGGCACTCTTATATGCTTTCATCTTTCCTATGACATCTAACTTATCCAAGTTTGATTTTTTTCCATAGCTTCCATATAAATGTCCAATAATTATAATCTCTTTAAATCCAAATGTGGATTTTTTAAGGAATAATTTGAGATTTACTTCTTCAAGTCTTTTCAAAATATACTTTCCATCTTGAATATGTTCTTTTATAAATATACGACATCCATCTTCTCTCAAAGTCAAATCCTAAGCCTCATCCTTACAACTTTTTATTAAGACATCATTCAAAAAAGATATGGGTTTTTTTGGTACAAACTCTCTTAAAATTTGATTTATTATATTTTGCAATTGATGGGCACTTTACTCTACTAATTGAAATTGATCATAACTTGAGTATAAATTTCCAATAGAATAAGTGACATGCCCTACAAAAGCTTCTACTACTTCATCTATCATTGGTTCAAACTCCATATTCTTAATAGTCACATTATTGGTCAGTTGCATGTCTTGAATGAACCTAAGTGCCTCAAACTTCTTTAGCATAATGAACCATTGATTGGAATAGGATGCAATAGATGATTCAAAGATGTCTATCTTGACCTTTTTCTTTAATAAATCTACCAATTTGGAAAGCAAAGCCTTCAGCACTAGAATAGGCTTCAAGTTCCAAGGTATATATAGAATGGTAAAAATAACTATAGGTGCTACTATGCCAGGATCCACATAAACAATTTCTTCAGATGTAAAAATAAAAGCCTTATCAAATTTGGAAAGCATCTCTAGAAACTTCTTCATTTCCACCTTGGTCTAAAAATCACTCCTTCCAATCTTCAACTTACTCAAAGACTCCTTAATAAACTTGTAATCAATTTTTCTTGACTCTCTCAATTCCGGCTACATAGTGGCTTGCTTGATGTACTCTTTGGTGTCTTAAGGCAATTGAATTGCTATGGGCTTCACCTTCTTAGCCATGGTTTTATACTTAATCTGCATCATAGTCTCCTGTAATATCACATGACTATCAACTATCTCAAGACTCCTAGAAAATTCTAAAATCTCCTCATATATTTGCCTTGAATGAAGCTCCACAACAATATTAGCTCTAATTCTATCCATATGCAAAGCCAATTCCTCTAAAATCTTTATATAATTATCTTCAAATCTTTTTTTTTAATAATACTTCAAATGTACTTACCACTTGAAATCACATCCAATTCTTTTAAATTTTTTTAATATTTCTTCATTCAACCCTTATACATATGACCTAAATCTCTAATATTTTGAAATCTCAAAATCCAAAAAGTTTTTAAATTCAAAAATTCACACTCAACGCTATCTACATTGAAGAATATATAGATAAAAGACTTATTTTCATCTTTATACCCTCGTGCTACAAGGATGTTCTTTAGAAATCCAAAAACTCTCCTCTTTAGAAGACCTTTACATTTAGGCTTATCTAAGTCTTCTTTTGCCTTGTCTTTTGCTCTATTCTCTTAAGCTCTAACTCTGTTCTTTAGTTGAAATGAAGGCACTACTTGAATTTTTGGATAAGAAGGCCCTTCTCTTCCTTGAATAAACTCTTTAATTCTTGGTGGCCTCATCTTATTAAAGAATTTTTTCACATCTTTTTGAGAGGATCTAGTTTTCTTTTTTTTTACAATAGCATCTCAATCTTCTAAATATTTATTACCACTTCAAAAGACTTTGATGTTAATAGCATCAATTGGATCATCTCAACATATTACCTTTCTAATAGCTTCTACACTTCTAATCAAATCCTTTCTTGGTAGCCTTGAAGTAGCCATTGTACCTTCGATTTATATCTCAATGAGATAAGATTCGGCCTCTCTCACATGCAATCCACTTACTCTCTCAACAAGGTCTTCTATAAGCTTTTCATATTTTTTCATTCAAAATTGAGCTCCAAAGGTTACTGTGTAATAATGAGCCTAACTCTATCTTCTTTGAAAAAGATAACTTCTTTTTTCAAATCTTTATCATAATTAAATTAAATTTTTTTTATGATTAGGACTATCACAATGCATGCATCTCTTAACAAATTCTTTTGATTCTTCCAATGCATACAAAGAAGTAGCCATTTTGCTCTTTTTCACCTTCTTAAAGCTGTCTTTGAAAAAAAAACTTACATGTCTCTTGCATTCGAATAGATGTTATTAAACTTAATGGAATAATTGGTATTATATGTAATAGAACTTCATGCCTAAAAGTTTTTCTTCTTACCTTCATCCATTGTTATTTGGTTACCAATAGCATTGCATCTTCTACTCTCCTCCAATCATTAGTTAAACCTCCTTTAATAGACTTATTAGTGAAGAGGAAAAATTACATATCTCCTAGTGCTTCATCAACTACTTGCAAGAAGAGCTTGGTCTTCCTTGCACCTAAAAAAACTCTCTCTGAGAATGTCAGTTGAGAGAATTTTCTCTCAAATTTCCTAAACAACTTGTTGAGAGCTATAGACCTCCTTGATTGTTGCTCAACTCACTCCAAAAAGAACCATTTCATGACTCTATCCAAATCTTCATCGAAAAATTCATCTCTTAACTTCCCTTCAAAGTCACTCCAAGCCTCTAAATTATCTCTGTACAAATCTTTCACCTTCTTTTTAATTTTAAGAATGCATACCAATTTAAAATTAAGAATATAGCAAGACTTTGAAACTTAATGTACTTAAAAAAATACAATGATATTCTTCCCATCAAACCTCTCATGTTTTTTGACTACACCTTGTAATGCCATAATTACCCTCTTTTTACTTCATTGTACTTTTTGCTATCTTTCCATGAACCTATCCAAAGTCAAGAGCAAATCATTGACAATTTTTCCTTTAGTGCGACTTGCACCAACTTCCCGAAAATCATCTATCATCATCAAATATCAAAAATCTTTTACTTCTTTGTTTTTAATTCTTGAACTCCTCTTTATGCTCGAAGCTTGTACTTTAGCTCCAAAACTCTATTATGTTCTACTTGTACCTCCAATTGTCCTAAGAATGTTTTCAAAGGAAACACCAAATTTTTCATCAAGAAGAAAAGCTTCTTTATGAAAACACGGGATTCTTGACCACAAATAGTTTATAAGAAGGCATAATGTTGTCCCAAATGAAATCAAATATAAAGGGCAGCTCAAAGATTAGATATAATTTATAGATTAATTTCTTTTTTATACTAGGATGTACCAATTTCTAACTCTAATCTCAAATCTAAACCTCTTTTTACTAAAATATCTATAATTTATTTATTATTAACTCAATTTAAACAAAATTTAGCTCATTTAGAATAAAAATTAAAAAATAAAATAAAATAAAATAAATCCAATAAATGGTATAAAAAATCTCTAATCAATCTTGAAATTTACTATCTAAAAACTCTAATAATTCTCTCCTACAAATTTGCTTGGATTTTCCTCAACAAATCTCTATTTTTTATATGCTAAGATTTATTGGAAAGTTCACAATTAAATCTAGCTTCCATCCAAATATCAACACAAAAAGATAAAAATGCAAGAAGTGGCATAGAAAAATCTAAACTAATGTTGAATCTCTTCTTTAAAAATTTCTAGCAAAAGAAAAAAAAAAAAACAAAAACAAAAACAAAAAATAAACAAAAAATAAATCTTACTTGATTTCAAAATCTATATTCTAATCTTTTCTCAATACTTGCTTTGAACCACTATATATTTAGATATCTATCCTAAAAGAAAATACCTTCAAGCTTGAATAATCTATTCAAGCAAATAACATCTTATTCTAAATTCCATTCAAATTTATAAATATATTAGCATTATACTCATCTTTTCCTACCAGTGAAATTAATTACCATCCAAATAAATTTGATGCATTTAAATTAAGTGTAACACAATAATGCAATTAATTGGCTAATCTTATATAATTTAAGTCTATGCAAGTTTATATATCTTGATTCAAGTTCATATATCTCCAAATTGGCAATGATTCAATGGCAGTGATAATAGATTGGTTTCAACAAGGGTTGAAACTTGTAATTTAATCATAGGTGGAATTAAAAAATCTACAAATATTTGAAGAAGTAATTAGTATTGTAAAGAAGGTTGATATTATAGATTTTAAAAATTAAAGAGCACAACTTATAAAGCGGAGTCTTGTATCGCTATCTAATATTATGGCACAACAATTAACGCGAATAGAGATTAATGCCTTACAAAGACAAGTAATACATTAGAGATGACAAATATTGGTGCAAAAGAAATTGTGTTTCTACTATCATGAGTCAAGCCAATAAATCAAAGATTGTCTAAAATATCAAAATTCAAGCAGCAACAAATTGAGGTAGATTTACAATCTTGAGGCTAACCAAGTTGATAAAGAAGTAGAGTAGAAAAATGAAGCATCTTAATAAATATATCAAGGGATAGTATTGAAAATAGCTATTGTTTCTTAGAAATAAACTATATGGTGTTAAACAACTATCAAAAGGATGAATTGGTGTGTCTAACAGATTGACTAAGAGAACAGCCATATCAAGTACTTATAGATTGTGACTCTACAAAAAATTGCATCATGATTGGAATTATTGACCGACTAAGAATTAAAAATAAGGTAATCAAAAGAAGAAGAATATACCTTGTAGATGACCAAGAAAATATATTGAGTGAGATATGTAAAGAAGAAATTGTGAGACTGAATAGCACTTATACCTTAAAGAAGAAGTATAAGATAATAAAGCTCAAATATATTATTATTCTTAGTATGCGATGGCTAGAGATAGAAAATAAGAATGTTGATTGCCTTATAAAGACAATTTTTTTCAAAGATGGTAGACACAAGATGACTCTTTGTACCTTTATATTGAGTGAAGTAGCAAAATGATTTACAACTAAAGACTTATTTGTAGAGACAACCTTTATGAAGAAAAAAAATACAATATAAGCAAGTAATATATGTGGTGGTTCCAAATCTTAACTTAGTGGTAAGAAAGAGAGTCAAAAAAGAAAAATAGGCAGAGTAATTTATACGTGAATATCAGGATGTCTTTCCAATCGACTTACTTAGTAGTATGTCACCTAATTGAGGTGCCTCCTTTTAAATAGAACTATTACTTAGAACCAAACTAGTAAGCTCTCAAATTTATTGTCTAATACTAAATGAACTTGAAAAACTACAAAAGACATTGGATGTCTAAAATGTGATTACTAATACTCTAGCCTCTATTATGAATCACACAAATATACTATTTTGGAATCTTTTAGATAAGTATGTAGTTGTCTTCATTGATGATATCCTAGTTTATAGTAAAACCTTTGCAGAATATGAGCAACATCTATGGAAAATGCGATGTCAATTATGAGATAGTTGCTTTTATTATAAATAATCCAAGTGTGAACTTTAGAAGTTAGAGATCATACTTTTGAGGCATGTACTTTCTTTTGAAGGCATGCACATAAAACAAGATAAGATAAAAGCAATAGAAGATTAATCAACTGCCAAAGATGATTCAAAAGTCTATTCATTCTTAGGCCTTATTGGATATTATCACCATTTTTTTTGGCGATTTGTATACATTGCTACCTCATTGACAAGCTTATTGGAAAAAACATGCCTCATTTGAATAGAAACTAGAATAGCAGAGTGTTTTTAATAAATTAAAAGAGGCAATCATTATTATTCCAATACTGCAATCATATAAACCCAAGCTTCCTTGTATGCTTGACATTGATACTTTTGACTTTGCTACTAGCACGGTCCTTTAATAAGACTTTAGTAGAAGCATTTAATATATGGCATATGAATTACATAAGCTCAGAAGGACAAAGTGCAATTACTTTGTAGGTGATGAAGAGTAACTAGCAATTATATATGCCACAAAGATGTAGCAACACTATTTGTTGGAAAAGTTAGTAATTGTTCGGACTAACCATTGGCCCTTATTACATAATTTCCATCTTGAAAATATGAAATTACAACATCATCATTGAGAAGAACAATTGCAATTCTTTGATATTTAGCTTGAATACAAGCAAAGACAATAACACACTATATCGGACATCTTATCGCAGAGACCAAAATTGAAGTCCAAATTGGAAGACAATGCAAAAGTTGCTACCATTATTAGTATCATTTCAAACTTGATTAGAGGAATGAAATAGAAAGAAGCTATACATTGGCATGCTTATTTTAAGATGGTTATTGATTAGTTGAAGGTATGCAATATACAATATCAAAATTATTATCTTAATGATAGCTTCGTATATTTCAAGAATCATTTTAATTATACCATGGATCTCATGTTTGCTGCAAATGCTTCCCAATTACACCATAGTTGTTGTCTTTGTAGACCAACTGTCAAAGCAACTTCACTTAGATGTAATGCCCTTTGATATTAATACTTTAGTATTTGTATGGATTTTCTTCGACATGGCCTTTTGTTACGATGGATTATGCCATGTCATCATTTCAAATGAGGATCAGTCCTTCATAAGGAGTTTCTAGCAAACTTTATTCAAGCTATTAGATATACAACTTATTATATCCACAACCTTCCATCTTCAAATAAATAGACAAATAAAGTATATAAATCAAATCTTAGAGAATATGTTCCAAATATTTATGGCCGTTCACCATAATGCTTGAAATGAATATTTAATACCCTTAGAGTTTGCTTATAATGATAGTATTCAAGCAAATACCAGTCATTCATCATTCTTCTTTAATTCCAATCAGCATTTGATTATGCTAATAACTCTCTATTGTCTCATTAATACCAACATTTCAACAACAAAGGAATTTATATAATAGCTTATAATAGCTTTATAGGAGATACATCATTACTTTTTTATTATATAAAATTGACAAAATTAATATGTGGGTAACTATTGTTGTCGTGATGTAATACAATTATATGGTGAAAATATGATCAAAAATAAAATTTTAATTAATATCTAATTATCTTGATTTAATAATAATTCAAGATATTTAAACATGGCTTCTATAAAAGCCTCTTACTTTATTTTCTTGTCTTAATAGTTAATAGATTAAAGGTTGTGTAGTAATTTTACCTTTTAGGCTATAAAGACTTTTTTTGTAATAAGGTATAGATAAGATAATTTTATAGATAGTTAGAACCATAGAAGTTTTTAGAATTGGAGTTAGATTAGTGGACCAGATAGGATTGATCGTGGAACATTCTAAAAAGAGTTTAGGACAATTATTTAGATGCGGCTTACCCTGTAAACTTCTAGAAAAGGCTTAAGGTGGTTATTTAGGTAAGACCCACTATCTAAGAACATTCTAAAAAAAGAATTTAATGTAATTATTTAGATAGAATCCACCACCTATGAACATTCTAGAAAGTCTAGGGTGGTAGGACAAGACATAATTAGGACTAGCCACGATCTTTTGAGGCATCTAGTCAAGTATGGCTTCGGACCTTTCTCTTAGTAAAGTTTGGTTCTGCATCTTTTTGTTTAGATATGTTCTATTCTATTTTATTTTAATTTACTCAATTTTTTCTTTGATGTCCTATTTTATTCAATTCCATTCAATTTTGTTCTATTTTATTTTGCCTTATTTTGTGATGAAGCTTTATGTTACTGTAGATTAGAAGAATCTCAGATTTTTGAAATAATCTAGTCCTATTTCACTTTTATTGCCTTAAAAAGACCATAAATGGATAAAATTATATTAAAATAAATAAATAATTAGCATAGGTGTTACTAAGATTAAATTGAAGGTAATATTGGAATAAAAAATCCTTAGAATAGGCTAAATTGATAATTAGGGGTTGATCGTTTGTGAAATAGGATTGAAATCAAACCTCTAGCCAGTAAAATGACAACCTAAGACAAAATAAAGAGGCATTCAAAAATTGGCAATTAAAATTTGAGAGCTACCTTAAAGCTTATTCCAAAGATATAAGGCTTATTTTTTTAGGATTTTTTGAGACTTAGTAATTAATGTTCAAAGTCAAAGATTGTATTGACAACTCAAGCTTTATGCAGTACAATTAGGGCTAGCACTCTTAACTAGTTTTTGAAATTAGTATCACATCTATAGTTCAAAATTTGTTAGTACTTGGTTTATTGGGTGTATTAAGTGTATGTGAAAATTTGTGAAAATCTAACGATGTGGTTGAGAGATATCTAGGTTTTGGTACAAGAAGATATCAGAAGTTGGTAGTTTGAGGTTGGATAGGGTTTCTATGATATCTAAAGATCTACTAGTCATATAAGGATGAAATTTGGCATGGTATTAGAAGACTTAAAGATCAAGCTACATACCAATTTTGAATTGAAGTTAATTGTTGGAAAAAGAGAAATCACCACTAGAACATTTGCATCAACTTTCAAGTTGGAGACCAAGTAATATCAATGTGGTTTTTAGATGTTTTTTCATGATTTGTAAGTTAAATTGAATTAAATTCTTTTTTAGCACATAGGAGACTTATAGTAGCATTTGTATGCAAATAATTTAATATTGAACCTAGGCGCTTCTTGGATCAACACTAACTACCACCATTGGTTGTGATTGATGATCAATAGGAATATGAAATGGGTAGCATTTTGGAGCACCGCTACCTTTGTCGTGGAAATGGATGTCTCCAATTTCATTATGAAGTCTTCTAGAAAGGTTATTCCATCCATGATGCAATGTAGGAACTTATATAAAACCTCTACTATTTTTAAAAGATAATTTGGACATCCAATGGGAATAAAACAAAGATGTTGTACATTAGCAAAGAAGGATTAATTGTAATGGAGCATTCATATTGTTGATGCATAGAAATAGGTAGTTAGAATCATTTGTTAGAAGTTTTTTGAAGTTTTTAGAATTGAGGCTAGATTGGTGGTTTATATGGAATCCACCATAAAACATTCAGAAAGACTTGGAGTAATTATCTAGGTAGAATCCACCTCTAAAACCTTCTACAAGAGATGGTTATTATGGTAGGATCCATCATTAGGTATATTCTAGAAAGTTCCAAGATAGTTGGACAAAATATAAATAGGACTAGCAAAGGCTATTCAGGCATTCAATGAAGTATGGCTTTGGTTTCTTTCTCTCAATAAAGTTTGGTTTGTATTTTTTTGTTTTGTTCTATTCTATTCTCTTTTACTTTGTTCTGTCTTTTATTGTTCCGTTTTGTTTTGTTTTGGTCTATTCCACCATATGTTGAGATGGAATTTATGTTGCTATAGATTGGAAGGATTTTAGATCTTAGATAGAGTTTAATCTCATTTCAAAAATATTGTAATATCAAAAGTTACCATAAATTAATTATATTATAATTAATTAAGCAATATTTTATTACATATAAATCTTTTTAAGGTTATAAATTTTACCTTTTTAATATTTATAAAATTTTATCAAATTTAATATTTATGTATTATTACTATTTTAATTTTAAAAATTAATTAAAATATGAACAAATAATTTATCTAAAAAATGATTAATTTGAAAATGAATGTATATATCTATTGTATAAGGCAGCTAAGACATAACACAAAGAGACAAAAAGTCTTTTAATTGGCTTTGAAGAAGAGGATGGAAGGAACATGGAAACAAGGAAACCAAGGAACTGAGAGAGCATGGATGAATGTGCTAATACATTGCCCAATTGCACATGTTTCTCCATATATATATATATATATATATTATGTTATGTTTTAATTTTTAATCTTAATAAATATTAAAGAGAAGTAAAATATCTTTTATGCAAGCTTTGGGATTCACCGGCACTGTACCCAATCAGCAATGTCACGATAGATTCTGTCATGGAACATTCCAAACTTTCAATTCTGGGGATTCCTGCAGGGAGGTGATACTGAATCCGGGAGCCAGTTGTCTTCCTTTTTCAGTCTTGACACCGTTTTGCAGCTGCACGTCTGTGCTCGGCGGCCATATCCAGCAAGCTGTCATTTATAGTTTGTTGGAAACGCAGCCAACGTATGGAACAAATTAGAACGTAAATAGTAGTCGGGACATTCCACTGACTGGGTTTCGTTCTTAAGCGGGTTTTTCATGATAGCCTCTGATTATATCACATTTGTAGAGCATTGTGCAGGTTAAACCCGACAACTTCGGTCCTGGCGGCTCTCACAAGCCCAGTCCATGTATGAGACGAAATAACCTGAAAAGGTTTCAAGGTGCTCACTTCGCATCTTTACCTTGAGGTTGTCTCGGTTAAGAGCTCTTGCTAGAAAATTGAGATGAACTTTTATATATATATATATATATATGTGTGTGTGTGTGTGTGTTTTGGTGTGTGTATATATATATATACAACCCAAAGAAAGGTGAAGATTCGCGCTGCAAGCTCTTCTACTTTAGTTCTTGCCTGAATGTCAAGACCTAGAGTTGCTAATCCCCTCCGATTACATTCAGAGATGATCCCTGAGAATGTAATGCAGGTGTGCGTAAAAAGGCACATGCAATTCGTGACGCTTAATAGGCATGATATGGCGCCAGGCGCCATGCCGTCGTCGACGCAGGGCTCTAGTAGGTCGACATTATGTTTCTTCACTGCAATGATGAAATCCCGAGTACCAGGGATTCACAGGCCAGCAATCGCAGGTTTCCTGCGACCAAGATCTATTGGGAGGAATAATGGTTGGGGTGGGTACTCCTCGGATTTCGCAGGACAGCCAATTGCTCTTCGCAAGAAATAAAAAAATAGATTCAGTAACCAAGCTCAGATAACGGCGTAGACCACAACTTGTAGACGATGGCAGTGGACAAGTAACGATCCGTAGGGAGAATGAGACAGATGTAGCACCCGTTGATAATCGCATGCAACCAATTTATTCCAGAAAAATAAATCTTTTGATGTAATTCTCTGATTTGGAGATCTATAAGCAGACTAAAATTTTAGCAAACTATCTGAAAACTATCCACAATACAAGCTCGCTGGGACTTTGATTGAGCTGCATCTGCATTAAAAGAGATCTTACACCTAACTCTAAACCCTGTAACGCCTGACGCTTCACCAGAACTTGATAAAAACGTTTTCAACTGTGCAAACCTGAGCCAGTGACTTTGGAGAAGAAACTACCGATGCTCGATTTTCCGCCTCTAATAACCATCAATCTCAAAATAGAGTCTACCTCGATGCCGTACTCAAAGAGCGTCTTGTTGTCCTCGAGCTCAACGTCACCGAAGAGCAATTTCTGCTTGTGAATTGCAATCCCTTCCTTGATGTGCACCTTCTTCTTGACATCCTCCACTGTATGAAAGCTCTTCAAATCAATCACAAGAGACTTTCCGGCCACAGTCTTGACAAAGAAATGGAAAGAGCTTCCACAGCATTCGAAACAAGGGCAGTCATGAAGGTGTTTCTGCCGACGCAGGAGGAAGAAAGAGTCGCCCCGATTGACATTGAGTTCGCCTAGAGTTGAATCGTCCGGCAAATCTGCATTGTTCATGTCTCTATTGAAGAACCCGTATCCGTATCGCAACTTTAGCCGCTGATGGTATGGTGGAATTCCCTCCACCTGGTGCAGCATCGCCTTCACGTCGCGAATTGTGTCTTGCTTGCGAACCTCCAGGGTGACAGTCCTGTCGAGAATGACGATGCAGACCATCACTGGCATGAGTCCAACGGGCTCCATAGGTACCATCCGCAAGACGCTGTCCTTGGCAATGTTGTACTCAGTCAAGCTTTTGCCATTGAGAAGCTCCTCGTCGTTGTAAATTAAACGCTGTCTTACAGCAGGGGTCCCTTCTTCTTCTTGCATCGAAGACTTGACGCTGAAGACCGATCCATTCCGGCTCACTAAGACAGGAATTGTCTCATCCCTGGGTGTGGTCACGTAAATGCGCATGGTGTGGAACGTCTGGTCAGCAGACAATGCCCGACAGGCCATGCACTTGCACCACCACATTTGCAATGTGGAGGTGTTGTCAATTTGATAATCCTCCAACGCTCTGTCATCCTTGAGCAGACGATCCCCGTAGGACAGGCGTTGCAAGTTGGATGCGATAATTTCGCTACCCTCGATGGCTTTCTTGACAGCAGCAACGGTGTTCTTAGGGCTGGCGTCGATCTGAATGGATCGCACCGCGTCACTTTGCCAGTCCCTGGCCTCGATCAACATTCCTGCGGTGAAGTAGACAGGCTTCTCTTCCTCCACAATTGGACAAGCTTCTGCAGCTGCAAAGCATAAAACCACACGAACAGTTCGAGAGCAGCAACGAGATCAAAATTCTAATGCTGTAGCTTGGCACCTTTAGAGTCCACAAGCCAGCACAACAACCTGAGCTGCTAACCTTTTTTCTGTCGTGAAGAAGAAATGTGCACACATATGAAGACAAACATCACAACAGAGTCACGGCTACACCGAGAGCTCCCTTCATCACACCTTTTACAGAGGCCATGGTTACACATGACTGCTGAGTATCCTCCAACTGGTACGAGTATTGCACCGCCTCTGCTTCGCCATTACGAGCGTAAATAACGATCACCTAATCTACTTCAGCAAACCATGCTCATTCAGAAACCGCCCCCTCTGAACTCAACAGCGGAAGAGAAATTTGCAAGTGAGGCCCCGCTGGCCGTCAGTCATGGCTCACTGACCAATTTAGTGGTCTATGTAAAGACGAAGTCAGGGTGCTTGTACCCTGATGATTTAAAAATCGACGCTAGTTGGGCTTGCATTCACTCTCTTCATGCGCGCCCCTAAAGACCATTCTCCGATTTCACGACAATTCATACGGCGGGCAGTACATACCTGCGATCGACAACTGTGTCGAACTCCTGCCCTTCCACAGACTGTTGCAGCTCACTATGCAAAGCGGTCCGCGTTCTTCGGAGCGCTTGGCACCCACATCTTTACCACGCCACACCGTCTATATGACCACCACTTCCTCCTTCAGAGATCGCCGGTTCCACATCCCGAGTTCAGTCGATCCACCTTCCTCGGCGATCAGAATCTCCCCTTGGCCCCAATTCAACACATATCCCCCCGCCAACCTCAAAATGAAAATCCACTACAATTGATCGTCCAACCCTCATCGCCTACGCTCATGAGACGATTTCTCAGTTAAGTCCCTGCTCAGTCTCTTCTGCTAGCTCCAAAACTTAACCACAGACACTGGCGCACAGACAGACAACGCATGGCCGTCCGACGACGTCCTCTTACACTGTTGACAGTTGCTCATGGCTCATGTCCCAGGAATCGTTGCCCACCACTGTTCCCGCGTTCAGCGCATGAAACCACGTCCCTGTGCTGGTCACCAACTGTCTCGCGGCGCGAGAGTCCCCCACTCCCGTCACGCTGGCACGAAATCGGCCCCCAGCACTCCACCTCAGTTCCAGGTTTAGAGCCCTCGCCCGCGATTCTACACAAACTTTCGGGTGTTATTTTGTTTAGCCATTCATTCTGTCGTTCCTTCAGGTTCACTCGCTCAACCCACCTCAATCGTGGGAGCAATCTTTCAAGTCAATGGAATCGCTTGTCCTTTTGGTTTTGGGCTTTTATAAACGCCCGTACGGGAGCGTCAGAGGCACCTACTTCAATTGCGAAAAATAGGACTCACAATTCGCACTGCGATGAGCTTTGTCCTCGAGCCTGTGGGTGCGCTTCGATTTCATTACCTATTTTCTTGCAAGTTGGATAGAATCCAACTCGGATTTACCTCTTATGCGTGGCAGGCGTTGTGTGGGAATTTGATCAAGTGAAAGTCCACGACGGTAAATAGTGGTGTGAGAGGCTGCGACACGGGAGTGCCTTGAGGTGGGGCTTGGCAGCCAGAGGGCAAGAGCCATCCAGGCCAAAAATGGGAAAAGGGAACAAGTCGCATTTTATTGGACCGTGCGGCAGAGTTCGAGGGAGCGGGGCTCCAAAAGCAGGTTCATCTCAAATTTGTCCCATGCCTTTGAGCACTGCCTCGAGATGCAAATGCTTTCAGTGTAGGTGCCAGTTACAGTGTCGCTCCAGTGTCGCTCGGAACATTGCTGTACCGGTTCCATCATGATCTGCTTTAGGGTAAGTGCGGCTTCGAACCCGCACTTATTTCCAGTTCATTATTCAGTATTACTGGTAAGCAGTATATTATAAAAATAAATAAATAAAAAAACGATAGTTACATTAATCGATACACACCAACTCTCAGTTTCAGTATCAATCACAGCAATTGAACAAAGTCAAGACAATCTCCAACTGTCGGCTCTATTCTTCAGACTGTTATTTGTCTTGAAGACCTGCGCGTTAGTTCTCCAAAGAAGGTGCGAAACACAAACCAGATAAAATTGCGACTAAACTCAAAGCCTTCTCAGTGCTCAAATCGTGAATGGCAAGCGTCTCACAAACATCCTCAATGGACAGTGCTAATCATAAGGGGGGATAAATAGCGGCGAATATAGCGGGCAATCTATCTGAGTCCATCTGTGCCAAGTAAGCAACACCCAAAACCTACCAACTACCCCTAGCATAGTCAATCCTACCCGTATGGAATATATTCCTCTAGATTTGTACAAGTTCCCCAATAGAAAATTATATATTTATATATAAGAAATCCACGATTCTCCGGAGAACTTGAATAGAACGCGAATAGAAGGGGACGATATGGCACGAAAAAACTTCCGATGCGATATGGAACAGGTGGCACGCATCCAACCGCTGTCTCTCATGCCAGAGCATCGGGCTGCGTTCCCGATGTTGGGATTGCCGCGAAGCTTGCCTGGAATAGTTCCCACGACAGGTTTTGCAGTTGGTTCCCCCGGCGAATGAGAATAATGCTGAGCACTGAGCTAGCCGAATATAGACCACCTAGATGGATGTATTCTGTTTGAATGGATGGATAGATTGTGTGGAATCTCTGACGTGCTGGTAACCCTTGACTGTATTGGAATCACGTGGAACTTGGGATCATCATGGGAACGTCCAATGAGGTCTTTCGTTCCCATGGTTTCAATTGGCACATTGGTATTCTCTTTGTTGAGATCATGAAATATAGCCGGTGCTCTCCATAATATTTATTGTAGAATACAGTAAATACCATAGCTATAATATTTAGAGTCTAGTGGAGAAGTATTGTTTATCCTCTCCCCTTTTTCTCTTCTTGTATACAAGTCACAACCAAATCAACAGATTTTTATGTGTGAAGCTCTTTCTCCTTAGAAACCCTCTTGTGTGTATGACTTACTACTACTCTTGTGTGTGTGTATGACTTATTACTACTCTTGTGTGTATGTATGACTTATTATTACTCTTGTGTCTTTCTAAACATTCTCAATACGTTATCAGCATGACTCTCTTTTACACACTATCACAATTTTTTTTGCTCTAGTCTTTGACTCTTCAAACTTGTTGCTACCTTTGCTCAATGTCTGCCTCATGATCTTGTTCTTCTTGTTGGCCCCTCACTTATTAGCTACTTGCTTAGAATACTTGTTCCACTTTCTACTCTACTTGCTTAGAATACTTGATCCAGCCCAACTCTACCCCAACTTACTCTCTACTCCCTGTTGCGTCTCGCGCCTGCCGCTGAGCAGCCTCCAAACCCGCCATTATCGCCACTGCCACCTTGTCGCCACTGATGCTACCGCCCGTCGTAGTTGCCACCTTAACGTTGCCGCCCGCCACTGCTCTCCGTTGTTGCCGCCCACCATTGCCCACTGCTACCACCTTGCCGCCTTACCACTATCCGCTGCCGCCATCTTATTGTTGTTCTGTTGCCTTAATCTACAACCTCCTTTATATATATATAGATAGATAGATAGATATATAGATATATATTGAAGTTCAAGTTTATCATTTTATTTGAATTTATATTTTAAGGTACGTTTTATTTTTCTACTTGATCTTGTATTTTCTTTACAGATTTATTTATAATGAGTGCTTCAACATCTTCAACTACTTCTACTATGGTTCCAACTATTACCATTGCATCCCAACATTTTCAAGCTCTTTTATTTCCACTATTGACTATGAATGGAAATAATTATCTATTATGGGCAATAATGGCAAAAGCAAATTTATTTACAGAACAACTCTTGAATGCCATTATGTTTGAAGAATCTCCTATAATAAGTATTTCTATACCTCCTACTATTCATTGGAAAGCACTTCTTCTCCTTCATCGTCAACTTGTATCTGCATTACAACATCAATATTTAGAAATGGAAGATCCTGTAGAACTTTGGAAGAATCTTAAATCTAAGTTTGATCATCAAAAGACCATTTTTCTTCCAGGTGCACGTCATAATTGGACACATTTACGTGTCTTGGATTTTCCAAATTTAAATGCTTTCAATAGTGAAATGTGTAGTATTATCTCACAACTATGATTATGTGGACAAAGCATTTCTAAAGAAAAATGATTGAAAAAACTCTCTCTATATTTCCTCCTGTATTTGTTGTGCTTGCACAACAATATAAGAACATGAAATTTTAGAGCCATTCTGATCTCATGTCCTATCTACTTCTTGCGGAGAAGCAAAATGAGCTACTCTTGCGCAATGCAAAAGCTCGTCCTATTGGAACTACAGTTCCAGAATCTCATATACTTAATATTTCAAAATCTAAGAAGAAATTATATAAACATGGAAAACGTGCTCATAAGTATCAGGGTAGTCATAATCAAGACCATTTCTACCCATATGGAAAGAATAAACGTTCTACTATTAATTATAGTAGAAAACAAAAATGAGAGATGCATTCTTGTCATAAGTGTGGAATGATTGGACATTTGGCATATGTGTATCATATTTCAAAATATTTTATTAAAATATTCTAAAAAAATAAGAAATTACGAGTTGAGGCTCGTGAAGTTCATACCATGGATGCGTCCATGGATTCAATTGTTGTCCATGAATTAGAGGCTTATATGAATGATAGAACCTCTAATGATGAATCAAATGATGCGTCTATTGATTCTGCAGCAATTCATATTATCTTGCGAGATAGATAATTTTTTATTAAAAAATCTTCAACTTGGCAAACTAAAAATATGATGACCATGGTTGGAGTAAATGTGTTTTGTTTCCAAGAGGGCACAGCGATGGTAAAATTACCTACAAGTTCCATTATAAAATGTAAACATGCGATGTTTCCACCCTCAGCACCTCGGAGTTTGATCAGCTACCGAGATGTGTGTATTAATGGTTATCACCTCTCGATTCCCACTTTAAATAGAAAAGAGGTTTTGGTTCTTGTGAAGAACTATAAAGTTGTTGAAAAAGCTTTTGCTACAGAAAATGGTTTATACCAAATTGTGATTCGACCTCCCATTATATTTAATTTTACATCATCTATCTCAGAGAGTCGTGTTTCTCTCTGGCATGGATGATTGGGACATCTAGGATCCACATTATTTAGAAAGATCATTCCATGTATAACTGGACACAATTTAAAGCCTGTAGACATAGACTCTATGGAATTATGTCATATATGCGTGCAAGGTAAAATGATTACTCGGCCTTCAATTTGAAAACTTCCACAAGAATTACCACCAATGCTTGAAAGATTGTATAGTGATATTTGTGGTCTCTTAATCCAATATCATGACCATTTTGTTATTTTTTAGTCCTTGTTGATGCATCAGGTAAACAATCACATGTTTCATTATTATGAACTCAAAACATAGTGTTTGTCAATCTTATATCTATGCTTATTTGATTTTGGGCACATTTTCTTGATTATCCCATAAAAACATTGCGTATAGATAATGCAAAAGAATTCACATCAAAGTCTTTTAAAGACTATTATACTACAACACGAATTGAGTTGACATATTGTGTTCTATATGAACATGCTCAAAATAGACTTGCAAAGTCATTTATAAAAGTGTATAAAACTCATTACCTGGCTACTCCTCTTTCACGTAAATCTACTTGCACATATGTGGGATCATGCATTTTTACATGCTGCAGCATTAATACGCCTCCGCCTTTCTTCTCTTGAAATTATTTCACCACTTGAGCTCATTTCGGGTCGTGCTCCAAATGTATCTTACTTACGAGTATTTGGTTGCCGTGTTTGGATTCCAGTACTAGAACTTCAACGACATATCATTGGAACTCATCGACAAGAAGGCATATATATATATTAGTTTTGATTCACCAAGCATTATTCGTATTGTTGATCCATTAACTAGCACATTATTATGTGCACATTTGTAAAATTGCCGTTTTGAAGAAAATGTATTCCCATCTCTTCAAGGAGGAGTATCCAATCAATAAAGAAATAAAGTACTCATATTTGAAGTACCACAAACATTTACAATGAATCCCAATCCTAAGACATCTTTAGCAGAAACTGAAGTTGCTAAGATTTTGCATCTAAAATGGATCGCAGATGAAACACCTGATGGCTTCAATGATGCGCTTAGAATTATAAAAGTTCCTATTAATGAGGCTCAGAATGCACCTGCTCAGATTGTAGTGCCATTGACTACAATACCTCAAGTTATAACAACAACAACCAAAAGAACTCGTGGACTAGATAAACAATCATGTAAGAAGAAAGCTATAAAATTGACTAATCCTGATATTATTTTTTAAGAAATTACCACACATCTTGCAAGACTATCAATTAATGATGATATATCCATACATAATGTACCTTCAATTCCTATGAAAAACAATCTTGGAATTGAAAGGAATAAGAACAAGTTGAGTAAAGAATTATCTATTCTGTATTATGCTACAGATGATATTTGGGACAGACCATCTATTATGGTAGATGAATCATTTGCATATATGTTTATAGAAGCCCTTTCTTACGAGGAAGACGATCTTGAACCTCAAACCATCGAAGAGGCGATGTGCCGCTTAGATTGGTCAAAATGAAAAACTTCTATTGAGGAAGAGTATGCCTCTTTGCGTAAGAGGAAAGTCTTTGGTCCAATTGTAGACACTCTTATATCTCACCCTGTGGGATATAAAATGATATTAATATGCAAGTGAGATGCTCAAGGCCAAATAACTCACTATAAAGCTTGTCTTGTTGCTTAAGGATTTACTCAACAATTTAACATTGATTATGAATCCACATATTCTCCAATCATGGATTCAATTACATTTCGATATATTATTGGAATGATAATTCATGCCACCTTTTAGATGCATCTGATGGATGTAGTAATTGCATATCTATATGATTCTCTTGATGCAAATATTTATATGAAAGTTCTACCTGGCTTAGAAACAGGAACTTTAAATCGACCCGCTCTAGGAAAATATCATGGTATTAAATTATGTAAGGCCTTGTATGGTTTAAAACAATCCAGACGCATGTGGTATCAACATCTTCGAGATTATTTAATTACAAATAATTTTATAAGTAATCCACTAATTCCTTGTTTGTTTATCAAACGAGATAAAACTGATTTTGTAATCATCGCTATATATGTTGATGATCTTAACCTAGTGGACACTACATCTGCATGTGTTATAACTACAAACCTACTTATATGCGAATTTGAGATGAAAATGCTAGGAGAAATATCTTTCTGCATTGATCTTCAGATTATGCATCTAATAGATGGTAGCATTTTTTTCTACCAACTAACGTATATTAGACGAATATTGCAAAGATTTAATATGATTGATGCTTATCCATTATCCACACCAATTGTTGGACGTGGTCGTAATGGTCATGATTCATACCGTCCATTCGAGGAGGAGGAGGAAATATTGGGAGACCAATATCCATACCTTGCAGCAGTTGGAACACTTTTGTATTTAGCTACATCTACAAGATTAGATATTGCATTTGTAGTTAGTGTTCTTGCAAGACATAGTGCACGTCCAACACTACGACATTGGAATGACATCAAATATTTATTACATTATTTAAAAGGTACTGAAGACTTGGGATTGTACTACACACAATCCGCAGATCCAAAATTGATTAGATATTGTGATGCAGGATATAAATCTGATATTGTAACAACTAAATCTCAAACAAGATATGTATTCTTAAGACATGGAGCTGTAATATCATGGAAATCAGTGAAACAAACAATAACTGCAACTTCATCCAACCATGTAGAAATTATTGCCTTACATGAAGCATCTCGAGAATGTATTTGGTTGCAATCAATTGATAAATTCATTCAAACAACCTGCGGATTTTCATATGATTATTTTTCAACTATATTGTATGAAGATAATAGTGCTTGTATTGCATAGATGCAAGTTGGTTTCATTAAAGGTGACAGAACAAAGTATATTGATCTAAAATATTTCAGTTATACCCATGACTTGATTATTGATCAAGTACTTATAATTAAGAAAATTGAATCTACAAATAATCTTGATGATCTCTTCACCAAAGCTCTCTCATTAAGCAACCATCGTCAACTTACTTATGGCATTGGTATGCGGCGACTTTTTTTTCTTGAATAAGAAAGTTAATGAGCTCTTTAAATAATTAAAGAAAATAATGTTGTATTCTTTTTCCTTCATCTATGATTTTGTTCTTAAATAAAATAAGGTTTTCCTAGATAAGGTTATAATGAGGCAACAATTGTTGATCTTGCAAGACCAGAGAAAAGTATAGATTATAATTCTATACAAATTTTATATTATGTAAATATTGTCATGAGCGAGGAGGAGTATTGAGATCATTAAATATAGTTGGCACTCTCCATAATATTTACTATAGAATATAGTAAATATTATAGCTATGGTATTTAGAGTCTAGTGGAGAAGTATTGTTTATCATCTCCCCTTTTTCTCTTCTTGTATACGAGACACAACAAGATCAACAGATTTTTATGTATGAAGCTCTGTCTCCTTAGAAACCGTCTTATGTGTATGACTTACTATTACTCTTGTATCTTTCTAAACATTCTCGACACTCTTCATTCTTCTTTGGAATTAGTTTTTTGCAATAATAAAATAAAATAAAACTATAAAATCTATAGAAAAACTAACTAACTAATTAACAGGCTAAAATTTGAATTTATCTATACCAACCAAAGTATTAGGCAACATTGTACACTCTAATAGAAAATTCTATCATTTGTACGACTCAGTATTACTTAAATTTGAATTAATTTTGTATTAACATCCATTACTAATATGTGTCCATATTTTATTTTATAATATATATATATATATATATATATATATATATATATATATAATTTAATTAAGTTATAGTAAATTGGCTAGTTGTATCCTACAAACCAAATTATATAGTGGCATGTAAAAGGGTTTCTAAATAATTTTGGAGGGGTTATTTAGAAACAAAATTAAAGTCTATGTTTTTTGAGAAAATATTTATCTATTCAAGTAATTTGGAGATATTTAATTATACTATTAAATAAAATAAAAAAAAAAAACATCACTTCTTAATATGGAATTGTATGTTGATCATCCCAACTTATAACCAATTCTAGTATATTGTATTATTTTCTATTGACTTATAACAAAAAATAAATTATATTTTTTATTTGAATTATTTTTATATTTTTTAAAAATACAAGATAAATATATAAGAATTGTTTTTTTATTTTCAATATTCATCTATCAAATAAAACATGCAATTTTTATTTTTTATAATTTTGGTTGTATAATATAAATTCTAATAATTTCATAGTAGATGAGATCATGATCTAGCAAAAAAAAAATTGGTTCAAATTAAAAAAAAACTTGTAGATATGGCAATTACAAAGTGTATTTATATTTACATTATAAATTGTCATATTTTTTTACCTTGGTAAACCATGAATATTATTTTTTGGACCAATACAATTTATTTATCTAGTAACTTGGTTATATATATATATATATATATATATATATATATATATAATTTCTAATATTATAATTTATTACATTTTTTCTTTCTTTATTACATTGTGTAGTTATATTTGCTTTAAACATAGGAAGTTGTTAAAGCCACATTTCGATTGTGTTAATGCCACAATCTCCCTTCCCACTTTGTGATTCATTATGTATCCATCCTCTGTCTCCTACCCTCTTTCTAGATCCTATCTCCCATTCCGAGCTCAATTCCCTTGTCCTCACCCCATCACCACCCTGTCCCTACCCAATCTCAATCCCACCCTGTCCCTACCCAATCTCAATCCCACCCTGTCCCTACCCAATCTCAATCCCACCCTGTCCCTACCCTATCTCAATCCCACCCTGTCCCTACCCAATCTCAATCCCACCCTGTCCCTACCCAATCTCAATCCCACCCTGTCCCTACCCAATCTCAATCCCACCCTGTCCCTACCCAATCTCAATCCCACCCTGTCCCTACCCAATCTCAATCCCACCCTGTCCCTACCCAATCTCAATCCCACCCTGTCCAAGTTATAACTTTTAAAGTAACAACATGTATAAATAATATATAAAATAATTATGTATTATTATTTTGAATCCTTTTTATCATAAAATAAACTTGTTTATAAAGATATCTTTTTGGAATTATTCTTATTTCTATTTAAATAAATAGTTTTTATTTATGTTGATTGATAAATTGAAATATTTTTTTAATTTCAAAATTAATATATGTACCATAAAATCAATTATTATGAAAAACTTGTACGTTCAAAGTCTTATCTCACAAAAGACACATTAAAAATATAAAAGATTAAATTATTTATTTTTATATTTTAAAAAATATTGTAAAAACTATTTTAAAAATAATTAAAGAGAATTTTGTATTTAGCCCAAATTTTATAAAAATATAAAATGTTATAAGAAAATAATTAAATTTTTAAATTTTTTATTACATCCAACAATATTTTATATAGTAAAAAGTATAAAATATTATTGGATGTAATAAAAAAATTTAAAAATAGTATCAAAAAGTTTAATGTCATTGAAAGATATTATTAAATTTAATTAAAATATTTTGAAATCAAGGTTTAATTTTAGATATACTTGATATTTATAAAAAAATATTTTTTTAAGAAATTTTAAATATAATTCTTATTATATTTGAATTTTTGCAACTCAACTTATTTAAGATCTAAAACCATAAATCAACTAAACATATTTCATTGATTAATATCATTTTAACAACTCATTAAATTAAATTATTTCTAATTTTAGAAGTTAAAATTTTATTTTTTAAAATATGTATTTAAATATATATAATAGCAAAGAAAAAAATTAATTTTATAATAAATATTTTAATAACAAAATTTTAAATAATTAGATTCTTTAAACATTTATTAATTAAAAAATAAATAATTTTAAATGAGTACTAACATTTTATTTAATTTTAATGGGATTTTATTATTATTTTCTAATTATTTATAATATGATATAAATAAAAAGATTAGATTAATATAAATTTATTATTGCATATAATCGTAAATATTTTTACTCTGAATTCAAAAAAATGAACTTAGTTACCAGATTTTTTAAAATTTTATATCTAAATATAAATATATTAAAAAATACATAGTTAAATTCTAAAATTAAAATTATTTATTTCTTTAATTAAATAAAAGTAATATAAGTAGAAGTTGGATTGAGATTGCATGGAGACAAGATGGAAACATGACAAAATAGGGATGGGAGGACAAGGGCCTAGAATGGGATTGAGACTGGAGACATGAAATAGATAAAGAATGAATCATGAAGTAAAATGGGAGAGGTGTGGTATTAACAAATTTGGAATTTAGCCTTAACAACTCTCTAAATATACTATATATTTTTTAATCTTTATAATTTATTATATTTTATTTATTATTTATTATAAAATAATAAAATATTTGTTATGTATAATAACTTCATTTAGAATTATGAATCTTTCTTTGATTCTATATGAGTTTGATCAATATTTTTTATATATTAATGTCTATTAATAAAAAAGTGGTTTAATTTATTTTTTATTTTTTATTTGACATATTTATATTTTATCATGTTTTAACTTTATATACTTCAATTTTATTTATAGTAGTCATATTAACTCTTTTATATTATAAATCCATTTTTAATAGTATAATAACAATCTAATCTATTAAAGAATTGTATAAAATAACAAAAATAATGATAGTAATAATTGTACATTTAAAAAACATATATCTTTTAAAAATAAAAATAAAAATAGAGTATTTTTTATATGAAAATTCAATGATTTTTTATTTTTTATTTTTAAAAATACTTCTTCTTTTCTTTGTTTCCAACTCTTTTTATCTTAGGAATAAACAATTTTTATTTATATTGATTTAATGATATGAATATTTATTTATTTATTTATACATATGCACATTTATACAATTGGTTATTATATGAAGATGATGTTTTATTTTCAAATATTATGAATGATATTATTCATAGTATTGATATTGATTGTGCTAAAACAACAAATTTATAAATAATAAAGAATCGTGATTATTGTGATTCTTTTGTCATGGACATACATAATTATCTAGATAAGAAGTATTAAGTAGAAAATAAATATAGTTAGATTTGATAATATCTTATGGCATAGCTTCTTAGAAGCTTCATGGATACAAATTTGATTCTAGATGTGTTTGCAGTTGATTGATAGGTTAGAAATTTAATCAACAAGTTAGCCATGTATTGCATGTATTGGTAGCTTGAGATACAAGCTAATTATCTGTTGCATATATTTGAAACTTATCTTGCAAGTTAGATACATGTCTTGCAAGTTAGATACATATTAGAAGTCTTATGGAATGTTGTCGTATATCTCCTAGTTAATATATATATAGAAGCAATGCCTTTCTTGTTCTTAATCTAGTTTCAAGAGTGTCTACTCTTTTTTTCTTTAGCAATAGCCATTCTTTTTCTAATGCAATACTATTTTGAATGATTATCTACTCTTGTTTAATAATAAAAGAGTGTTTTGAATATTTTATTGTTGTAATTCATGTCTTTGATATTTTATCATCTTCATTATTATGTTATGATAAAATTAACAAAAAATATTAAAAATATTCATTATTTTATTAAATTTCATTCATTTCATGTATATATATATATATATATATATATATATAATTTTTCAAAACTACACCCAATATTGTTAAAGCCACATTCTTCCTTATCCTCTTATGATTGATTTCTTCTATCCTTATCTCTATCTTCTATTATAAATCCCTCCATGTTTATTTCTCTCCCTTGTTCCATGTCTCTTGTTCTTCATTCTTTGTCTCTTGTCCTTCATTTTATGTTTTTTAGTTATCATTTTTTATTCTCCATCTCAATCCCCCTCTCCCCTATTTTGTTCTCATTTGTAACTTGCCAGATCAATCACTTATTTTTTGGTACCATATATTGGTTTAAAATCTATTGCTTCAATTAGTTGTAGTATGCTATGTTAAGATCCAAACATCACTTTTTAAGCATGTACTTTTATCTCTTATTCAACTAGGAGGCATGAGCCTACTTATTCACTCATATAGCCTTCTAGTCATTGATTTTGTCATTCTCCACAATAGCCATCTCTTATTTTTTTGAATGAAGTAGCATCTTTTATATTTGACTTGACTACAAGTATTGTCTTTATGTTTGGATCTTTTTTGGTATAAACAATCTATGTATTCTATGGATCAACATCAAATCATTATATTACAAAATAAATTTTATATTGGATATAACACACTATTAAACATTTTTGTAATACATCATTTTTATATAGTTTGGAAGTCAAAGCCTTATTATTTGGGAGTATCATATGTAAAATCAAACTTTATAGGATTTAAATTTGAAGCCAAGCAAACATAGAAGCTATGGAATTATTACAAGTTGTAATTGTTGCTATGCTTGGAGATCTCTAAGCATTACACGTCTTAAGCAGGATAAATAAGTTGGCTGGAGTTGGAATTGTAAGTATCTCTATGTTAATGACCATCCTTACAAGAAGGATGTGGTACAATGCCAACAAATATTAAGGTTTTTTTTACAAATATTAAGGCTATAGTAGACTAACAAACAAAGAAAACCATCACCAAGGCAATATCTTGCAAAATTAAAGGACCAATGAGTTAAAGAAGAAGTCTATGTTGGACAGAAAGCTAATATCATGGTCATTGTATTTGTGCTTAGAAGTAGACAAGAGGCCAAAGACTAAAAACAAGTTGTTCTTTAGCATGTTTGCATTTGAGAGGGATGCACAGAAGACTATTGATTTTTGGCTGGTTTTATTAGAATTTATGTGAATAGTAATGGCAAGGAAGTGACAGGATAGATGGTGTTTGAGTAAATTAAAAATATCAGACAACCTAAGAAAGAGTTCATAGGCTAGAAAATGGAATGAAGTGAAGATGGAGGAGAGAGAGAGAGAAAAAAAAAAAAAAAAAAAAAATGATTAGAGACAAAAAATAAAGGATAAAAATATAATAGCAAAGAAAGGAAATGATGACGAGCAACAATGAATGAAGAATGGAGACAAGAATGAGAATGATTGAAGAAAAAGATGACAAATAACAATAACTGAAGAATAGGGATAGAAATAGACAAAATCAATCATGAAATGGTAAAAAAGAGTGTGGCTTTAATAATATTGAGGTATAGCTTTAACAACTTTTCAAAATATTTGTTTGAAACCTTCAAAAATTAAGGCATAAATGCTATCTTCATTATCAATTTTATTAAAGTAGTATAGAAGTTTTAGAAAATATCAATATTTAGTTTTTATGTTTGAAATTTAATATGTTCCTATAATATTGGATAATATAAGTAGAATTGACATCTTCAATATGTTTTATAAATTTTAGTAATAATGCTTGGTATATATATATATATATATATATATATATATATATATGCTATTTTTTCAATATATCTATTTAATCTTTCAATATATCATAAACACATTTGTGTCGACCTAATCTTGACATTTTATTCAACAATTTTTTTTATATTATGATAGATGATATGTCTTAAACATGAAATATTTATATTATACTATTAACATTTTTTTGCTATTACATTATTATTTATTCATTTCAAAATAATAAAAATATATTTATATTTTTAAAAATAATAATTTTTAAATAAATAAATAAAATTATCTATCAAAAATATTTTCGATATATTTATAATTAAAAATTAACTAAAATTCCTAAAATACAAGACATAGTAATATGGAAATTAATCCTAGAGCAAAAAATTAAAGAAAGAAAAGATATAAATATTTTAATAGATCTTCTCCATATATCTTGATTAAATTGTTTTGTATTTTTAAAAAATAAAAAATAAAAAAAGATAATATCAGATGATTGCAATTCAAATCTCTTATTTATGCTAAAGTGGATACACAATAGCTCATTATTGTGGCATTCATACACAAAATACAAAAAATATAAAAATACAAAAAATTATAGTCTTCTAATTTAATGATTTTAGAGAAATTAAACATTATCTATCTTAGGATTTTTGTATAATTGTCTATCTATTCAAATATGTGTATTAACATTAACATATTTATGAATAATTAAATTTAATTGTATATATCTATGATGATAAAAATATATTTAAAATTTAATTTTTTATACAAATAAATTGTCTTTCTTTCTTTGAATGAAATAAATTATATAAATTTAAATTATATGAAATATTTTATAGGCTTAGACTACAAGCACACTTCAAGTTGCTCTACGCATACTCATTATGCCTATACACACATCTAAGGCTTTTGATTGGTTCATGCAAATCATTTTTTCTTTATCTCAGTGCAAGTATCGGTCCTCTCCTTTTCTTTCTTGCTTAAGCATAGGTTCCAACTTTCTTTCTTTTCTTCTTGCTCCAATACGGGTATTGCATCTCTTCCTTTTCTAAACACAAGTCCTAGTGTTATGTAATATAAATTCTTATTTAAAAATATATTGGGCACTTAACTGTAGAAAGTAAATATAAAATGCAACAATAAGATCCTAGCAAGTCTAATAGAATCTTAATGAAATTCTAAGTAATCCTTAACAACCCTAATCAAATTTTAACCAATTCAAAAGAATTTACAAAAGAAAAATAAAGAAGTCATAAATTAATCTAAAAAAATAATAATAAAGAAATACTAAAAAAATACAAAAATCAAATCCTTAAAGAAATAAAAATATTCTTTTAAAATACTAAAAATAGAAATCATAAATAAATCTTAAGTAAATCTTAAGTAAATCCTAATTAAATCTTAAAGTAGCCTTAATCAATTCTTAATAAAATTCTAAATAAATCCTAACATAATTATAAACAAATCCTAATCAGATTCTAATGAAATTCTAATCAAATCCTATAAAATTCTTAATCAAATTCGAAATTCTAAATCAAATCCTAAACAAATCTTAAACAATCCAAAGAAAATCCTAAGTAAATCTTAATTACTTACTAAATTTATTTTAAAATCTCAATAAATATTAATCAAATCATTGATTATGTTTTAAATTTCACTCACATTTCAATCTACAAACAATTAAGAAGAGAATTTGTGTTTTTAAATGAAGAGAATCAAACTCACTTATTGAAAGAAAAGCTTCCAAAACCTCTTAGATGTCGATTGCCTTCTTTCTTCAATATGAATGTTGATCTTCCATTAGAAATTTCTCCTTATTGAACCATTAAATTACTTCAAAAATTGGCTGATGTGTAGATTTTAAAGCCTTAATTGTTCTCACTAATTTAAACTTTAATTGAATTGGCGGATGTTGAGAGATTGCAATAACCTTCACTAATCTTAAATTTCAATTCTTTGAGACCATAACCTACAAAAACTCTCATAACCATGAATCTAATCATTTGATTAATATAAAAAATTTCAAATACATTTAAAACAAACACAATTATAGATTAAAAAAAAATTACCTATAGATATACTATATCAGTTACATAATCCTCAAATTTGTACACTTTTTTTTATTTCTCAAAAATCTAAACTCATTGAATATATTTCTTATTTTGAAAAGTCGTCAAAGCCTCAATATGCCTTCAAATCACATGAAATAAATTCTTAAAAATCCCTTCACAAGTTTGCTCTGAAATTTTGCTCTCTAATCTATCAAACAACCCTAGCATCAATGTAAGTGTACAATTTTATGCCTTAAGGTTTGATTTCAACATTGGTTTGCAAATGGTCCTCTTTGAGTATGAATTCTTCATATTTTGAGGTGTTTCTTTGTTAAAACCTATTCTTAATTCCTTTCTAAAAATGCCTATGTTAATTTTTTACTTCATTTACTTTGATTTGGTTCACCTAAGTCCTTACAAAATAAATAGAAGTTTCTTCTTCAATAAGGCAATATTAACATTTATTAATTTTTAGTATCTCCTTGTCTATTATCTATATTTCTAAGATAATTTCCTAAAATATTTTCATTTAAGCTCCTTTATAATATAATCTTTTCTTTCTTCTTTTACCATATAGAAGTATTACCACACAACAATGGTCTCTTTTCTTCTCTTCCTTATCTTGATGCAGATCTCATCTCTCTTCTTTGTCTTCATCCTCTTTTCTAATAAAGATAAGGAGGATGGCACTAAGACCTTTGATGAGAAAAGGAGGGGAGGATCAAGACTCATGTTTGGATAAAGAAGAGAGGTGAGACTTGCATCGGGGCAAAGAAGAGATGGAGGAGGTTGGGACCCCTATCAAAGAAAGAGAGAGAAAGAAGAGAATTAGGAATGATCCTAAGACAAGGAAATAGAAATCTAGATGAATCAATTAAAAGCCTTAGGTGTATATATAGACATTATAGATATGCATACATCAACTTAGGAAGTTCTTGTGGCTTGAGCTTATTTTATATTCATCCTTTCCATCAAAAAATAACATATAATTTTATATAATTATAAAATATTTTTTAATTTTAAATGAATATAATTATTATCTATATAAATCTTTTATGCAAGTGTATGTATCTATGTATGTATGTATATATATATATATATATATATATGCATCAATTACAATCATTCATAAAGTTTTTCTTTTCATTAACTAACACAATCATGACTTAAGTTTTGATTCAGCTTCTAATACAATTTTTGTATTTTGTATATATGTATTTGTAATGTAATGATAATAATAAGAATCATAAACACAAAAAAGACATGCATTAAAGAGATAGACAAGGAACATAAACAAATTTTCTCATCAAGTCAAACTTTTTTCAAATTCAAATTTCAATTTCTTTTCACCAAAGATGTCTCCAAAGCCGTATGCAAAATTTGACCTGAAATACTGACGTAGTTCTTAAAGAGTGCTCACAAAGACAGAAACATCTGCAAAGCAAATTATAATCTAACAAATCAGCTCACATCTGATTTTTCCATTTTGATTTTCCTCACATTGAATGATGCAAATTCCAACACAAGTTCTTACTACCATATGTATGTGTGTGTGTGTGTGTTTACATATATATATATATATATATATATATGATTAAAAAGAGAGAGATGTGTGTGTTTATATATATATATATATATATATATATATAAATAAAAAGAGAGAGATGTGTGTGAATTTTGAGGTACAATACCAACACACAACCGACGGTGGCAAGCCGAAGCTTCCAAAGGCATCGAGAACAGCAACCACAGCAACCCCGTTGTCGACAACGGAAATTGAGGTCAATCGCAACCGTCTTCGCGTGCCAATGTGTATGCCCATCCTCAATCGCACTCACTCACTTACCCCCACTCCCGCACTCCCCCACGGCATCCATCCATCGATCCATCCCCGGAGTCTACTCCGACAACCCACTTTCAGAACACAGAGGTGTTAGGGTTTCAAGGTTTCAGGGTTTCGGGATTCCACACCCCCCACGAATCATCTAACCTCATTCTGCTTGCATGATTCGTGAGCATCTTGCATCAGCGAGCAGGAAGGAGAGCGAGCGAGAACAAATTGCGACCCGTGCTACAAAACTAAAGCGAGAACAACGCAGAGGAAGGAGGCATAGAAGGGGCTTAGAAGGGAAGGGGGCCAATTGGACGGGTACGACACTTCCCCTGTCCCTTGGATGGATGCACCCAAGCGGACGGCCCAGATCTGACGACACCCGTCCCCGTTCTCAGGCCTCAAGGCCTCGTCCACCCCTTTACCTTAGCGATGGTTCTCTATGGCTATGGCGGCTTGAAGCTTTGTTTCTCAGACCTCTGTTCATTCCAGTGAGTGTCTCTCTCTGGGACACGGGCCTCGCAGCGTATTCCTTCTTCGGTACGTGGCACTAATCCCCCGCATTGCGTTTTCCTCGACCCCTGAGTTTGCTTGTAGGGTTGCCCTCATGTCTGTAATCTCTCGTCTCCTGAGTTTTGTCTGGGAGACAAATAGGGTTTCATGTTTTATGAACGGGTGTGCGTGCCATGAGTTTGACTGAGTGCTGTGTATGGTGAGTTCAGGGGTTTTGGTATATTTGATATTGTGGAAATTAATGGTGAAGTGGAGATGTGATAATTGTGCGAGTGTGAAGTCACGCGATAGTTGTTTGTGGAGTTTTGACTTTACGGCTCACTTGGTGATTGATGGGTTATTGCTTTTGGGATAAAGCAAACTCTGATGCTCTTCTTTGTTGAATGTACTTTTTGTTTTCGTTTGTGGTAGGTTTTTGGTTGACCTTGGTCTTGGTTGCAGAACACCGTGTTTCTACACAGTATTTCTTCTTTTTGCGTATTTAATCGTATCATTGAGCGGTGTCTTTTTTTCTGTTTCATGAAGCATGTATTGTTTATCTCTGTTGTTTGATGCTCCCTTCGTTTCCCTAAAGTTTGTATCACATAATTCAGAGATTTTGGTCATATATTCTTGGGTATTGGTGCGTTTTTGGATTCTCATTTTTTATTCACTTTGAAGTGTTTGTGAGCTCCTCCATACTTATCATTGATATGGTTGATAGTGTTTGAGCTCGGATGTTTTACTGCTGTTTCATTGGTCTTTGGGTTTTGCTCATCATATTCGTATTTTGTTTATTTCGCATACAAAGTGGGTGCACCAATGAATTGTTTAACACAGGTTTTGCTAACAAATTCGGGTTACAACACACTCGTCACGCATGGGACTTGATTGTAGGTTCTTCTCTACTGTTTAGCGTTTCAAATGAGTGTTTTTCTGCAAATATGTCGAGACTTCTGCAAATCCGTCGGAGATGCTATGTCTGTGTATAAGTGTTTCAGTTTGGTTATGTAAGGGTATTATGCGCTTTTTTTAAGGGAAGAGTAACTTTACTTTGAGCAATGTGTTTGGGAGATAAGGGTTTTTCACTGGAATCTGATTATACTTCCTATTTGCAAGAGCTGATATGGACTGAGCGCTTACTTCTGACGGTGATGTCTTTGGGAATAACATGCTGGGACAAGAATGCTAATTCATTCATTTGATTAGTAATTGACGTTTTTCTTCCTCCCTTAATTATTTGTTATCGTGTGTTTTTTTCGTGAATATTTTTGCAGCTATTGGTGTAGTACTTCCCTTTCTGTGCAAGATGTCTCGATATGATGATCGCTACAGAGGCAGCGACAGGCGCGATGATCGAGGCGGAGGTGGAGGAGGTTACCGTGGTGGTGGTGGTGGTGGTAGAGGTGCCGATACTGGCCCTGATGCTGGAGCCACTCGTTTGTATGTCGGCCGTCTTTCTACCCGAACAAGAAGCCGAGATTTGGAAGACCTCTTCGCGAAATATGGGAGGTATGAATATTACCATTTGATCCGTGTGAGGTCAATGAAGAGATCTGTTGGATAGATGCTGGAAGAGCCCATTGTGCCTTCATATTGCCTAATTAAACCCGTAATGAGGTGGCATACTGGGATTTTTTTGAAGACATATGTTTTGATGCATCTTCGTGGAGAACAACACCGATGCAAGTTTTGGTGGGTTCTGGTGTTATGAGTTGGACATATGTCAGTGATTTTTTGCCGATTGGTTTTGTTCGTTGTGGAAGTCAGCATCCTTGACCACATTCAGGAGTTTCATCGTTTTGTCTTTTTTTAGCCCTGTACTACTCAGGGTTTTAGACTTTTAGTGGTAGTTGATTTAGGGGTTTTAGGCGATTGATACACAGGATCGAGCAAGATTCAATACGTCTATTTGACTCTGCGCTAGAAATCCTCCTTGTGCTGAAAAACCTGCTGTGCATCGAGTAGAGGCGTCTACTAGTATTCTAGCAGGTCTAAAACAAACTGTCATTGATGCGGCTAGTTTTAGCGAATTTCAATGGGAATTCAACGCAAGACTCGCATTGTGTATTGATTATGCAAGACCTGAAGGAAAGCAATTGACGGGGGTTGTTCTGTGTAAGATAAGATCACTAGGTAGGTGAATGACAGAAATAACGGTAGTGAAATAATGTCATTTGCAAGCACCTTGTAAGATTTGATCTAGTTAGTCATTGTTTGTGGAGGTGGTTAGTCCTACCTTGCAGTTGCACGTTACTTGTCACTGCTGAATACTGCAAGAAAATGACAGCCTCGACAATCAAGGCAAGGTATTGGAATGGGCAGGGCTAAGCCATAATTACTTGCATGATGTTGTTGAAGGTTGGTGGGCTCTCTCACGGCCTGGAGTTCTTTGGTGAGGGGTCTTTGGTGGCACTGGTGGCTTAAGCTCGCGAAGGTAGTTGGGGAGGCAGACAGGCGCATCGTAGGCGTGCTTCCTTGTATGTATGAGTGGCCGTCTTTACACGTACATTCATGAAGTGACGAGGGGTGGAAGTAAAGTGGTGTGTGATTCGTCTGATTTCGTACAATGCTCTTGACGTGGTGCGATGCTCTTTTTTTGGCGGCCCTTTCCGCAGAGTTCGAGACGTGGATGTGAAGCACGACTTTGCCTTTGTTGTGAGTATACCTCCTAAATACGTGTTGTTCTGTATATAGCGTTGACATTCTCCTCATGTGTTTTAAATATGGTTGGAGTTTATGCTCTCAATTGTGATAATGCATGATTATGAAATGGTCTGTGTACTTGCTGCCCAACCCAAATGATTTCTTTCTTTGTAAGAAAATAACGCCTTTTCACTTGTTTTGTATTCATTCCACAACGGTGTGGCGATTTTGACCTGAACATTTTGGTTTATGTATATTTGTTGAGTGTGTACCGTTTAATTCGTTCTGTCACTATTTATGTCTGTTAGGATTTTGTGTCTTATTATGCCCATTTATAGTCAAAGCTGCTCAATTTACAGCGTATTCAATTCTTCAGGAATTCGCCGATGCTCGAGATGCGGATGATGCAAGACATTATGTGAACGGGAAAGACTTTGATGGCAACAGGCTCATTGTTGAGTTTGCGAGGAGGGTGAGTGTTACCATTGATGTTGGAGATCATCTCTTTGGAGAATTTTTTTCCATTTTTTTCTTTTGAATGGAGACCTTGATATTCCTTGCTGTTTTTTTAATGGTATTGAATTGTCTTTAATGTGTAATGTTGTTTTCTGAAAGTGTGAACAGCGTAATGTAGCGTGGATCCTGTTAATATTGTTTCTGAATGACTCTGTCAACTGAGTATACTCATTTTTACTGTAGCGGATGATGGATCAGGGACCCCGCGGTGCCTCAGGTGGTGCTCGTGAATATCTTGGGAGAGGCCCGCCTCCTGGCACTGGTCGTTGTTATAATTGTGGAAATGATGGCCATTGGGCGAGAGATTGCAAAGCAGGTGATTGGAGGGATAAGTGCTATCGGTGCGGCCAGCGTGGGCACATAGAGCGTAATTGCCGCAACAGTCCAAGGCCGACAAGCAGGTGAGCTTCTAAGTGTTTTCCTTGCGACAGTTAATCAAGATATTGCTGCGAATCAGGCCATATTTTGCGAGCAGACTTATTTGGCTCAACCTCTAATGAAATCATTCGTTCTCTGCATTTTTACAAGTGTGTGCCATGTATCGAGTTTCTTATTGTGTGTTTCTGGTGCAGTCCGTCGCGTTCCCGCTCTCGGTCTCCTCGAGGGCACAAGAGGTCGTCTCGCAGAAGTGTTTCCCGTAGCCGAAGTCGCAGCTTCAGGTTTGTTCTCTCAACTGCTACCACATTTGGTCGAAGTTCATCTACTTAATATTAATTTCTTGCGCTTAACATAAATATGAACCATCGGAAACTAGAATAAGTCATTTTTGCTGATAATCTCTTTGATTTATTCAGTCGTTCACCTCCTCGAAGGGGTCGTAGTCCTGCTAAGGCTGACCGCAGTCCCATGAAGGATGATCGTAGTCCTGCCAAGGGTGACCGTAGAAAGTCAGATCGCAGCAAAAGCAGGAGCCTGACTCCTCTGCCTAAGGATGAGAAACGTAGTCTTTCTCCCAGCCCTGTCCCCAACGGGAGAAGTATAAGCAGAAGCCCCGGAGCTCGTAGTCCGAGTCCAGAGGCTCATCGTGGTGAGCAAAGTCCTCCACCCCGAGAGAAGAGGCGTAGTATCAGCCCTAGCCCAGAGCAAGACTTGGATAAGGGTAGTCCTGCTAAGGATCTTTCACCCCTACCTCGAAGGAGTCTTACTCCCGAAGAAGAGTGAAAATTTTCTTTGTATTTATTTTAGAAAACATGGTCATGGAGATGGAAGACATGCATGGTAAGAAGGGACCAGGTTTGCACAATCTGGCGTAGTCTTCTAGTAGTTAGTATTCCTTTTTGTATGTGCATGCATTGTGGACTTTGTTGGGTTGAGATGCTCAATTTTACTTATGACATCCACCATGACCTGTGAATGAAAATACTTTCATCAAATTGAGTGTCTTATATTCTGAATTTCTAAAATATGCTGGGATGTTTCTTTGCTTGAAATTCTATGTTTGCCTGAATGCATCCTCTAAGCTCTACAGTTTCTAACGAATTTTTGTACCCTTTTATGCCATGAGTGTTATACCCTCATTTCAGTTGTCGTTGGATCTCTTTATTAGCTTCCTTTTTTCTGGAATGAAGTCAAGGTGGAAAATGAACTAGAATTTGTTTGCCAATGGTCCTTGCATTGATTCCACAAAGTTGACAGTACTTTAAAATTGATTGGCCAGGTCATTTCTAAATCTCATTCTACAAAATTCCTGCTAAATGAATGTGTTTACTATTTATGTGCAGCATTCTTCCGAGAGATTTTAGCATTAACTCTCGGTACTGTTGCCCTAGGATAAATCAAACCAGCTGCAAGTTGAACACTGTCAATTAAATAAATACCTTTGGGAAAATACAAAACAATGTCATGGTGGGCTTGGTTGGCGAGACTTTGGAAGTATTTTTAGTAGAATTTTGGTCCATGTATAGAAAACATGATGCAACTCATATTGCAACCAATAAGATCCGTATTTTGTAAGAAGCCAATTGATCTGTAAGATTATATGCTTTACAATTTTGATAACTTATAATTGATATCGAATGGAATGATGCTGCACTTATTAGCCAATTTTTTTACGGATTAGAATATGAAGTAAAGAAATCGATGTTCAACTTATCTAATCCTCAAACATTAAGTCAAGCAATTGATTTTGCTGTGAAGTGCAACAATCAACTTTTTGAATTTCAATCTGAGAATTGCACAAGTGGGCCTCAACATTACTACAATTTGATGGAAATACCAACATCTCTTCAACACATATATTTAGAAGTAGAGGATATGCAAATCGATGTGGTATATGTTAAACTTCTTATCGAGCAAAAAAAAAAACTTGTTGCTGTCAAGAAGGATTATGCTTGTATTGTGGAGAATCTAAACATACTGCTCAACATTGTCCAAAGAAGTCACAAAATTATGAAATGAGGAGCACAATTGTCAAAGAAGACAATGTGTAAAAAAATAAATTTGTCCAGCTATAATAGGAACCGTGTGGCTGAAATTTTGTACAATTTCTAATGAAGGTCCTATCTTCTCTTCAAAACCTTCTTCTTATTTTATAAAAGATATGCATTTAGGACCTAATAATTATAAAGCCTCTACCTTGATAGATTCAGGAGCCTCAGCTTGTTTCTTAGATATAGAATTTAATAAAAGTCATAAAATATCGTTAGTACAAAAAACTAAACTTGTTCATGTAGAAGTCATAGATAGTCATCTATTGTCTTCTAGAGATATTACTCATGAAACACTTCCTATAGAAGTAGCAATAAATAGTCATAGTACTTACGTAATCTTTAATATAATTAGATCTATTTCTAATTCAATCATTTTAGATTTATCATGGTTAGAAAAGTATAATTCTTGCAAAGATTGGATTTTTTGTACTCTTGACTTCTCTAAAAGTATAACTAAGAATGAAATTAATTTAGTAGAAAGTAATAAATCTAACATAATAAAACTTGTGTTTGTAGATATGAGAGCTTTCTTGCATGCTACAAAAGAATGATCACCTTGTGTCATTTATGCCACACCTATTTCTAATGATGCAAAGACTTCAAGTGTCATTCCAAGCCAATATCAAGAGTTTCAAGATGTATTTGAGAAGAAGAATGTGAATACTCTTCTAGAACATCATTCCTATAACTACTTAATTAACCTTCAAGAAGGAGCACAATTGCTATTTGGACCAATCTACAGTTTATCAGAATATGAATTAGTTGTACTCAAAGAATATATTGAAGAAAACCTAGCCAAGAATTTTATATGCCATTCCAAATTGCTAAGAAGAGCTCTAATCTTATTTGTGAAGAAGAAAGATCGATCATTGCAAATGTATGTTGATTATTGAGGACTCAATAAGATTATCATGAAGATTAGATGCATTCTATCTTTGATATTCGGACTTCTTGATCAACTAAATCAAGCTATGATCTACACAAAAATAGATTTATGAGGAGCATATAATCTACTACATATTAAAGAAGGAGATGAATGGAAGATTGTATTTTAAACTAGATATAGATATTTTGAATACAATTTCATGCCTTTTGGACTTACAAATATATTGGTAGCTTTTCAATATTTATTGAATAATATTTTTTTGAAAGTTATTGCATAATTTTTTTATCTATTATCTACACAATATCTTGATCTATTCTAAGAATACAGATCAATATGAACTTCATATTTATTGTGTATTACAAAAATTAAGAGATGTGAGTCTCTATGCTAAGATAAAAAAGTGTGTATTCTACACTACTAAAGTTGACTTGTTAAGATACATCATTTCAAATGATGGACTTATGATGGATTCTAAGAAAATTCAAACTATTATGAATTGGAAGATTCCAAAAACGATAAGAGATATTCAATGCTTTTTGGACTTTGTCAATTATTATTGGATCTTCATCAAAGACTTCTCTTGAGTTCAAGCTCCACTTACACGTTTTCATATAACAAGTTATTTTGCTTAGGAATGCACTGGGCACCTAGCTGGGGAAGGTGAGATTATGTTTCACAAGTAGCCAAAAAATTCTAATAGGTTTCACCCATACAAGAAGAATATAATCTAAATTTCAATTCAAAAGTGCTTAAAATACTCTTCTTAGTAGTCTTAAACATACATACATCCCAATTACCTTATTACTTTTATATTTAAGCAATTTAGATTTTTCTTATAAATCCCAATTCTAATCAATGAGCTTTAACAAGCTATAACATCCAATCCGACTATCCACTTGATGTGGAATTTTGCATGAAATTGTCAATATAAGTCTTCTATATGATTAAGAATTTTTAGTCCAATCCAAATTACAAATTATGAAAAAACCTCCAAAAATTGAACTAATGTCACTCGACCACCAACTTAAAAAGTGAAGCAAAAATCTCAGCAATAATTTCTCCCTTTCCAATTATTAGCTTTGCTTCAAAATTGGTATGTAGCTTGATCTTCAAGTCATTCAATACCATGCCAATTTTCACCTTAATTTGACTGATAGATCTTTAGATATCATAGAAATCCTATCCAACCTCAAACTGCCACCTTTTGAAACCCTCTTGTGCTAAAAACTAGATATCTCTAAACCACGCCATTAGATTATCAAAAAAAATTGTATACACTTAGCACACCCAATTATCCAAAAATTATCAAGTTTTTAACTATAGATGTCACACTAATTATACAAACAAGCCAAAATTGCTAGCCCTAATTATATTATATGAAATCCAAATTACTGATACAAACCCTGACTTTGAACAACAATTGCTAAGTCTTCCAATACCCTTTTAAAACGATTCTTATGTCTTTGAAAAGAACTTCAAGCTAGCTCTCAAAATCTAATCTCTAATCTTCAAATGACTCCCTATTTTGCCCTAGGCCATTATTTTAGTGGCCAGAGGTCTGATTTCGACCCTGTCTCACAAATGGTCAATCTCTGGGTATCAATCTAATCTATCCGAAGGCTTTTTTTAGCCCAATCCTATTTTCAACTTAACCACAATATCAACTATAATAATTATTTATCTCTTCTAATCTGATTTTATTAATTTATGGTCTTTCTAAGATAGTAGAAGAGTCTCTACAACCTAGAAGGTAAAATTATTAACTAACCTTCAACCTACTAACTATTAAGATAAGAAAATAACCTAAGAGGATTTTATAAAAGCCATGTTTAGATACCTCAAATTATAATTGAATTAAGATAATTAGATATTAATTAAAAATTCAACTTTGATTACAATTTTACTATATAGTCGTATTACAACACGACAATGTTTGACTTGCAAAGACAAACTTGAGTGGAGCAAAGAAGCTAAAGCATCTTTTGAAGCTTTGAAGTTAGCTTTTATTTTTGTACCAATCTTGTATCATGTTGATTTTTCTAAGGTATTTTTTATGAAAACAAATGCATCAGACTTTGCTTTAGGTGTCATACTATTAGAAATAAGAATAGATGATAAACTTCATTTAATAGCCTTTTATTCCAAAAAAATTTCAACAGTCAAGATTAACTATGAAATTCATGGCAAAGAGCTTCTTGCAATCATGGATTCATTTCAAGAATAATATCATCATGTAGAAGGTGCTTCTAATCTAGTCGCCATGTATATAGACCACAAGAATCTCGAGTACTTCATATCAGCATGTATTTTGAATCATTGCCAAGCCCATTAGAACATGTCTTTATGAAGATTTGATTTTAAGATCACATATTGATCCAAAAAATAACAAGGTTTGTTAGATGCATTTTTAAATGTTCTTATCTTATACTAAAAGAAAGAAATGCATCTTTTGATCAACAAAGAATGATTCTCTTGAAGCCAAAGCATTTTCATCTTCAAGTAATGAAATCAACACTGATTGTTGATTCCACCTTTGTAAAATAAATCCAATTAAGTATGTCTTGTGATCATCTTATTTACAATATTAAGAATATTTCTTTTAATATCCAAGGTACTTCTAAGTTTGAGTTAAAAAACAACCTACTCTATTTCAAAGGTCAATTATATGTTCCAAAAAGAGAAGCATGATTATGTGTTCTTTAAGCATGTCACAACTTTCTTACAGCAAGACATTTTTGATACAACAAGACTTTAGAGCTTATATCCAAAGATTTTTGGTAGCCACAAATGTGGTAGGGTGTGAAACACTTTGTTCAGTCATGCAACATTTGTTCAAGATCAAAAACTCTCCGTCATCTACCTTACGGACTTTTTCAACCATTATCCATTCTAGAACAACCGTGGTCTTTTGTTTCTATGGATTCCATCATAGATCTTCCAATCTTAGATTCTTATGAATCTTTATTCGTAATAATAGATCATTTTACAAAGATGGCATATTTTGTACCATGTTCAAAATCTATCATAGGAGAAGAAATAACTAAATTCTTTCTTGACAACATCTATCGCTATTATGGATTATCTAAGGATATCATATCAAATAGGAAAATTCAATTTGTATCAAGATTTTGGCAGACTCTTTTCAAGATTCTTAAAGTGGATATAAAATTATCTTTGACATTCTATCCTCAAATTGATGGATAAACAAAGTGTGTTAATGCAATTTTGGAGTAATATTTAAGATGTACCATCAACTACTAATAAGACAATTGGATAATTCTTTTGCCATTGGCAAAGTCTGCTTATAATAATACAGTACATTCTTCAACAAAACAAACACCTTTCTTTGCCAATTATGGTTAACATCCATGACTTAATACTTTTGACTTTTTAAAAGTTGATAATCTTGTGACAGAAGATTTGGCAAATCGTTTGTCAAAGTTATATGCAACAATGAAGGCGTAATTAAAAAAAGCTCAAGAACAACAAAAGATCAATGTAGATATCTATTAAAAGAAACAACCACCATTCCATGTAGGTGATAAGATATGGTTACTTCATCATAATATCAAGATTACTTATCCTTGTGATAAGTTGGACTATTGTAGGCTTAGACCATTTCTTATTTCTGTACAAATTGATCTAGTTGAAATTATCGTTTATACCTATCGGAGTCAATGAAAATCCATCTAATATTCCACGTGTTTCTTCTTGAATCATACAAAACAGTGGACATACTAAGAAGAAGACAAGTACCACCTCATCCTTTAGAAATGAACAATAATGAAGAATTTGAAGTAGAAGAAGTCTCAGATTCAAGGCAATGCCAAAATAAGTTAGAATATCTTGTTTATTAATGTGGATACAATATTAGTGAACGCACATGGGAGCCAATAAAGAATCTTACAAATGTAGCAAAGAAGGTAGAGGCTTTTCATTGATGACATCCATCAAAATCAAGATGAAGATCTTTCCTATAAAAAAAACAAGATTTAGGCAAGATAATATTCTACTTTCAATCCTTGTTTGTAGCTTCTTTTTATTTGTGACACTGAGAAGATGGAAGATCAACAACCATTGGATTCGATTGAAGAGCCTTTGTTTGCTGAACTATTAGAGAAGACATTACGATTGTTACAACCTTCAAGATGATGCAATCAAGATGAAGATCCTCAAGAATGACATGTTTTCCTTCAAATAAATGGTAAGATACAACTCATTTGATATTATAACCTTAGAAGAGACTCCTGATGTTTGGTAATTTTATTAGGGATAGGAACAACTTTTGACAGTATTTCAAATATTTTATTTGAAGGAAGTTATGAAGGCCTCAACAATGATCAAATAATAAGGTGGTCTTCCTGCCCTGGTATGGGACACTATCGATGGTTGAGAGGCTTTATCAACCATCTTTGAAGAGAAAAAATATCTAAGTATGTGGCAAATATACCTTGTCATATCATAGATTTTTACAACATATGATGACTACTTCTTATAGATCTCATCCCTAGAAGGGAGGATAATATCATGGACATACACATATAAGCCAATAATTACTTGTATAAATAAATAGAAATAGATAGAAGTATGTAAAAATAAATTAATTCTATAATATCTTTTAAAAAAACTTCTTAGAAGCTTCATAGATGGTGCTTTGACTTTACAAGTATCCATTGTTGACTTTTAGATTAAAAACTTGGTCAATAAGTTAACCATGTACCATATATATTGATAACTTAAAGAACAAGCTAACTATGTGGCAATCATAAAGAAAAACTTACCTTGTAAGTTAAGGATTGTGTCCTACAAAGTCAATACATATTGCAAGTCCTATAGAACATCGTCATGTAGCCCTTAGTTAGATAGTATATTTATAAATAAGAATGAAGTCCTCTTCAATTTTTTCCATTCTTTTCTTGCTTCTAATCTAGTTTTAAGAGTCTCAAGTTTTCTTGTCTTTTGGCAATAAGCCATTCCTGTTTCTTTTTAATATATGTACTTTCTTAATTCTATTTTGTCACTTTTTCTTTGACATGGATTTCATTGGTTTATGCATCATCTTTCAGTTCTTGTCCTTGACAGCTATTAAATTAAAGGTTGTCCAAAACGTCAAAAATCAATCACCAATAAAACAAGGCGGATTCATAGTCTTGAGACTAACAAAGTTGATAATGTTATAAAGTAGAAAAATAAAAATGTCTAGTAAAGGAGTCAAGGGCTAATACTAGAGATAGCTATTATTTCTTTGAGACAAATGGCAGAGCCTCTGATAACTATAAAAAAGATGGACTAGTGCATCTAATGAAATTACTAAGAAAATAGCCATGTCGGGTGTTTGTTGATTGTGGCTCTAAAAAAAATTACATCTCAACTAAAATTATCAACCGACTTGGAATTAAAAATAAGGTAATTAATTCAGAAAGTGTATATCTTAAAGATGCCTAAAAAAATGTATCGAGTGAATGATATGAAAAAAAAAAGTCTTCACGTTGATTGATATGTACATCTTAAGAAAGAGATTTAAGGTAATAAAGTTAAGATATGATGTTATCTTTGGTATGTTATGACTAGAGGTGGAAAATAAGTGAGTTGATTGGATAGCAAGAACAATCTTCTTCAAAGATAGTAGATACAAGGTCATTCTTTGTACCTCTACATCAAGTGAAAAGAAGAAAAAAAACTACAACTAAAGACCTACTTGTAGGAATGACCTTTATAAAGAGACAAATACAACATAATCAATTAATATATATGGTGGTTTTAAATTTTACATCAATGGTAGGAAAGACAATTAAAGGAGTAGAATAGACAGATCAATTCATATAAAAATATCGAGATGCTTTTTCAACCGACCTATCTAATAACATGCGTCTTGATCGAAGTGCCTCATTTCAAATAAAACTATTATTTGGAGCCAAACTAGTAAGTCGACTAATTTATTATGGAACACCAAATAAACTTGAAGAGTTGTAAAAGACATTAGACAAACTCTTAGAAAAGGATCCCATTTAAGAAAGCAGATCAGTATGGAGAGCACATGTATTCTTTGCATCTAAGAAGGATAGTAGACTTTGGCTTTTCATCAACTATTGAGACCTCAATAAGTAGAATGTTAAGAATGCATATCCACTTCCATGTGTGGATGATCTTCTTGATCAACTTTGAGGTGTAACCATCTATAGCAAATTAGATCTTCAAAGTGGCTATTGATACATACCAATTGCAAGAGAGGATATATGAAAGATAACTTTTGTACGTACTATATATATTTTTATCGGCTTATTTTACCTTTTGGTCTTATCAATGCTCATAATTCTCAAAGGTTTTATTATATATGAAAATATTATCAATGAAAAAAACTACATACTTGTCCAAAAGATACTAAAATAATTTGTTTATGTGACCCATGAAAGAGAGAGGTATTGCACTGGCTACAAGATAGTCACTTCTATTGCAAATAATCAAAATGTGAACTTTGGAAGTTAGAAGTCTCTTCTTTAGGGTATGTAGTGACATCTAAAGACATACTCATGGAGTAATATAAGGTGAAAGCAATGGAGGATTGGCCAACCCCTAAAGATATTTATGAAATTTGCTCGTTTTTAAGCATGCAGTATATTATTACCATTTTGTTTAGCAATTTGTATACATTATTATTTCATTGATAAATCTATTGAAGAAGGATGTTCCATTAGAATGGAAACAAGAATAGCAAATCACCTCTAAAAAGTTGAAGGATGCACTTATTACTATTTTAATATTACAATTATATGATTTCAACCTTCCTTATATACTTGATATTAATACTTCCAACTTTGCTATTGGAGTGGTCCTTCAACAAGACTTTAGTAGGGGCCTTCAACCTATGGCATATGAATCTTGCAAGCTTAGAAGGATAGAGTGCAATTACTCTGCACGTAATTGAGAATAATTAACCATTGTACGCATGACAAAGATGTGGTAATACTATTTATTAGAAAAATTAGTGGTTGTTTAGACTGACCATCGATCTTTGCTACATGATTTGTACCTAGAAAATATGAAATCACAACATCATTGTTGAAAAAAAAAATTGTAGCTTTTTAATATTGAATTTGAATACAAGCAAAGACAACAACATATTGTACTAGACAACTTATCACAAAGACAAGTCTTGAAGGTCAAATCAGAAGATAAGACAAAAGTTGCTATCACTACTAGTATCATTTCAAACTTAACTAAAGAGACAGAATGGAAAGAAGCTACACATTGAGATGCTTATTTTAAGATGGTTAGTGATCGATTGAGAATAGGTGATATACAGTATCAAGATTACAATCTTAATAATGGCTTATTTTATTTTAAGAAGCAAATTTATATACCTAATAATGTTATACTTTGGATGCACATATTTCAAGAAAGACATGAAATTCTAATATCTAGACATCTAGGGTGAGAAAAGACTTTAGAACAGATCTCAAAGACATAATTTTGGATAGATCGAAATTGTGATGTTTGAGCTTTTGTGTACTCTTGTGACTCATGCCAATGTAACAAGACATACAATATAGCATCTCTTTGACTATTGTAGCTAATTCTATTATCTATGGCTCATTGAAAGGAGGTGGCTATGGATCTCATTATGTATTTGTTGCATATGTCTTATAATCACACTACAATTTTTGTCTTTGTTAATCAATTCTTGAAGCAACTTTATTTGGCCATGGAGTATTCAAATATTGATATCTTAGTGCTTCCACAGGGTTTCTTTGATACTGTCTTTTGTTACTATGGATTATCCCGTATCATTGTTTCAAATCAAGATCCATACTTCACAAGAAGTTTTTGGCAAGTCTTATTCAAGGTACTAGGTACACAACTTGCCATGTCTATAGCCTTCCATCCTCAAACAAATGGATAAATAGAGTATACAAATCACACCTTAGAAGATATATTGCATGCATTTGTGGAAATTCATCATAATATTTGAGATGAATATTTGATGTCCTTGAAGTTTGCTTATAATGATAGTATTCAAGCAAGTATCAATCATTCACTATTTTTCTTTAACACCAATCAACATCTAATTATGCTAGCAATACTCCATCGTCCCATTAATACCAACAACCTCACAATAGAGGAGTTTATACAATGGCTTACAATGGCCTTACAAAAAGAACAATATCACATTCTTACCATATAAAATCTACAAAAGTAATATGCAAATAACCATCGACAATACAAGACCTTTTGAAAGAGTGATCAAGTGTTATTTTTCAATGCCAACTTCCTACTTACTACATCAATCCAAATCCGTAAACTGACACCTTGGTGGCTTGGACCTTCCTATATTTCTGTAGTGATTTTTGATATTGCATACTACCTTGAGCTTTCGCCATATATTTAAGTCCATTTAATCTTCCATATTTTGCAAGTAAAAGAATTTTATACCAAGCCAAAGTACTTTTCAGATTGATATCAACCACCACTATTACCAGCTATAGTTGATGATCAATAAGAATATGAAATAGATAGCATTTTGGAGCATCGCTACCTTTATTGTGGAAGTGGATGTCTACAACTTCAGTACAAAGTTCTTTGAAAAGGTTATCCCATCTACAATGCAATATAAGAATATGCACATAACCTCACCTATTGCCAAGAAATAATTTGGAGATACCATTGAAAGCAAAGCAAGGACATTTTGGATTAGAGGAAGAAAATTAACTATAACATGGTATATATAAGATATTTATATTTTGACACATAGAGATAGATAGTTGGAACCATGTTTGAGAAGTTATAGAAGTTTCTAGAATTGAAGCTAGGTTAATGGATTATATAAGATTCATCATGGAACATTCTAGAAAGAGCTTAAGGCGGTTATTTAAGTAGGGCCTTCTATAGAACCTTCTAAAAAGAATTTAGAGTGGTTATCTAAGTAGGATCCATCATCTAGAAACATTCTAGAAAGTCTAGGATAACAAAATAAAGTATAAATAGGACTCGCCAAGTATAAATAGGGATATTTGCTCAGATATAGCTTCAGTCTTTTTCTTTCAATAAAATTTTGTTTGTATTTTTTATTTTTTTCTATTTTGTTCTATTTCTTTTTGCTTTGTTTTTTATTTGATGTTCTTTTTTGTTTACTTCTGTTCAATCTTGTTCTAGTCCATTTTGTCCTATTTTGTGATGGAATTTATGTTGCTATAGATTGAAAGGATTTTAGATCTTTAAGAGAATTTAATTTCTTTTCAATGTTCTTTGCAAGGATCTTTGAAGTAAAACTTATAGAAGAAAATTTGAAATCTATACTTTATATTAGTAATTTTTTTGCCAATTTTTATAACACCACACTTTTTGTTGATTTTCATTGCACCACATCTTTTGCTAATTTTCATTGTACCACACATATTACTAGCTTTCATTGCATTGCACTACAAACTAGAAACTTTACATCTAATTTCACATCTTCTTTCAATAGAATAAAGGCAAGTGGATGTTAGTCTCTCAATTCAACTCTGCCATTCTTCTTATCTTTACCAAAGCAATCACCTTTGAGAAGATCTAGAATATAGAATTTGATTGAAGAATGATGCATCAAATTTTGTCTTAGTCTTTGTATGCTTAAATTTTTTTAGAGCTTCTTTATTTTTTAATTACAATTTTTGAATAACTTACTTAAAGAATTTTGATCTTGATAAAAGTCTAAGTTTAGACTATCACTTTATATATAAGAGAAATTTGAATTAGGTTATATATCAAGAAAATATGGTTGATATATAGGTAATAATTAAGAAAAATATATAATTTTCAAAAAATAATGAAGATAAAAAGCTCTAAAAGATGAAAGATTGTCTAGAAATTGAATTATAGGTCAGATATTCTTCAACCATAATAAACCTACTTCAACAGTAGATGAGGTCTTGAAGCCAAGTATTCTCCTCTTCAAAATAGGAGTAGCATGCATTATTAGATTCTTACAATTTTTAAGCTCAATATTATTATTTGCAGAGATGTATTCACCTCTGCGCAAAATCTCTATATACCAATTCTTGTCCATGCTACAATTATCTAGTCTCTCTTTGATCTTGTAATAAATTAGTGAAGCCTTATCCAATTCTATTAACTTTCTTTCTTATGGCAATTGCATCTCTACTTCAAACATTGTAGAATCTTGAGTATTATCCAATATAAGAGCGCCAAGAATTGAAAGGACAAAATCTTAATATGAATTACAAATGATTTATAGTACAAAGAGATGAGGTTTAAGGAATAAATTTTTGAAGATCATTTATATGGAACAAGTAGATATTTTATTAATATTTAAATCACAAAAAAATGATGAAATAATAATATTATAAGTTGAAATTTAAATTTATAGGAATTTATTAGTATGAAGGTGGGATCTTGATTAAAGCTCACATACAATAGTAGGGTGACTTTTTTTGTAGGTATTTTGTGCAATAAGTAAGTTTAATTGCAACACATGTCTTTTGTGCAATAGATGCAAATACTACATTAGCTCATATACTAAGTGAGTTCTATTTTTACTATAAAAATCTCTCTTTCAGTCACACACACATATATATAATTTCTTCTTCAAATAATTATCAAAAGTGATTTCATGCTATATGACTTGTTTCTAAGTTATGGTTGTTGTCCTTTATGTTTAATAGTGCGGAGTTGATGCTTAAGTAGTATGTATGACCTCAAAATAAGCAATCAACAATATTTATATTATATTTGAATATAAATTTTGTCTCAACTTCTTGGTACCCTCTCTTCTTCTTTTATTCTTTCTTATTATTGCTTTCTCCCTCTCTTTCATAATAAGCCTTCTTTCATTAGATTCAAAAAAAATATACAACTCATACGAAGAATTGTACAAAGACATTCAAATCCATGTAGCAAATTGTGGCTATGCTATTATGACTAGGTGCTTAAAGAAAGACTGCAGCATGTGGTACTATTATGACTATAGCAATGGCTACAAAAGCATAGTTCTTGAGTTTTCTTGAAAATAGTGGCCAAAAAAATACATATAGTTCCAAAGAAATATATGTATATATCATTTGTTTTGTCATGCATTTACAACTCCTTAGTCTTTGACATGAATTAGAATACTTGCTCAAGAAGGATGTATTAATTTCTATTTATCTTAGTTTAATAACAAAACTAATCAAAAAGCCTTCAAAAGATTTTAATTAAATTTAGAATTGATCCAAGAAGCATGTAAAATGAACTAAGTTGTGGAGCATAATATATTTTTCTCATTAATTAGCAAATAAACTATATATATATATATATATATATATACACACAAAACCAACCAAGTACTATGATTCTTTTGAAATAATTGTAAATCTTAACTTAAAAATTTAAAATATTTAGAGAATTTAAAAATAAAATCTACAGAATAATTCAGGAGACAAAATAATGATTTAAGTTCTTTTCTGTAGTTGGTACAGTATTAAATATTTATAAAAACCACATTTTGTGTAAAATATAACCTTTTTGATGCTTCCTTGGTTATTAAATATTTATATTTTAAGTCAATGTACTAAAGTTTGTAATAAAAAATAAAAAATAAAAAAATATCGTCAAACGTGTATTTGGAATAACTTCAACAAAATAAAGATACTCCATCGTCCAACATAATGTCAAGTGATTAAAAAAACTAAAAAGAAGAACTAATAAAACAACCCTAAAGGCATGGAAAAACCCTAAAAACACGCCACAAGCCCACAAGCAAACGGGGAGGAAGAGTCGCGGATCTCCAGCGTGGAAGATTGCCAAGCTCGCGAGAGTGGATTGTGGGGCGAGGGTGGTGGACAGGGATGGATGTGTGGAGAAACGAGGAGGAGGAGCCTGGACCCGGCAATGGAAAAGGGCCAAAAAGGACCCTGCTGTTACTGCAGCCATAGCTAATGGAGAAAGCGCTGCTGCTGCTGCGTTTTTCTTCCAAATACAGTGTTGGATGATACAGTAGTGCAGTTTGGCTTGGCAACCTCGGTTGGATGAGGAGGATGAGCAGCAGCACCAGAAGTGCAGATTGCGACGAGTTGCTGTGCGTCTAATCTGGAAGCGGTCTAGTCTCCATCGTTGGCAAGGCTCGGAGTGGGTTTTATAGTTGAGCACTTGGGGTGAAGAATGCAGCGGGATGTGATAGAGCTTTGCTTCTCATTAGCTCTTCCCCTTTCCACTGTCTTCATCAGGATGCTTCACAGAAGAGAGTACCTGTAGGACGTGAGGCGGGGTAGAGTTAATGCAGGACAGGGGGACGTCACAAGGAGCTAGTCTCGAGAGCAGCGTCTGTTGTAGATTACTCCTGGTACTGGTCTTTGTTTTTATTGCACTAGGTGGTGTTTTGCTCCTGGGTTATTTTATTTTATTTTGTTTCATTTTTTCTGTTGTAGGGTTAGGGTTCTTCTGATGCTTGGATGTAGGATTGGAATGCTGCGTGGGCACAGGCCATGGGAGAGAAGATAACTCATAACTTTTGAGTTTCATCGCCGAGGAAGCACAAATTTGTGTCAGATAGCCGTGAAATTTCCGTGCAGAGGTGTTTGAAAGGGGATGAGTTGTTGAGCAGACGCAGGAAGATCAAAAATACGCTGGACTTTTCTTTGTCTTTTGAGTTCGTGGTGTTCGTATCTTTGACGTCTCTGAGAAGGATAGAGTATATCTGCTGGCATTCGGGTTCAGAACAGAAGTCGATTGGTCGTGCGGGGTTTAGCCGTCGTGATGGCGGACGATGCCCGGGAACGAGGTGGAGATTATATTGCAGTGGGTAATCTGGACGAGGATTCTCAGCCTTCGAATAGGAACCCGAATTCTTCCTCACAGGGCTACTTCTCGTCGTTTCCTGGGAGTATCAAGTATCTGGTATGGAACGAATTTTGCGAGCGATTCTCCTTCTATGGAATGAAGACAATCCTTGCGCTTTACTTGGTGCAACATCTCCGGTTGAGCGAGAACGAATCCACAGAACTCGTGCACCTCTTTATTGTCGCGTGCTATGCCACCCCGATCCTGGGCGCCTTCATCAGTGATTGCTACTGGGTACACACATCACATTCTTTCCAATTGACTTTGATTCCTCGTAAAAGGAATTTGAGCCCATTATATTGAATCAGTTCGTATGAGTGCACTTAAGAAAATTCTGTAGTGCTAACAATTTCATTGCCAAGTTGTTCCAGAGGGAGACATTCACTAAATGCTGCGGAACCATTGCTATGAGCCTTAGAGCCTTGTATTTTCCTTTTTGATGACATAATGTGAAGCTCCTGCAAATGAATCTATTACATATCAGCAGTGGTATGTAAACCATGATTATGTACTATCAATTCTTCCTGAGACATGGTTTTATCTGAGATCATTATGGTAATCCTTGATATTTACCTTGCTCATCTCTCCATGCTCACTTCTCATTTCTACCAACATGTAACTGTAGTTCTCTCAGGGGCTAACGGTTCATTCAACTTGTGCAGGGAAAGTATCGCACTGTTCTCTACTTATCAATGGTGTATTGCATTGGAAACTGGCTTATGGCTGCTTCTGCCTTGCCCAAGGCCGATCCCACCATACAGCGCACTCTCTTTTGGTCCACAGCGGGTGCCTTGGGGTTGATTGCATTTGGCACTGGTGGAATCAAACCCTGCGTAGCGGCTTTCGGCGGTGATCAGATTCAATACTCACTACCAGACGGCCCGACGAAGGAGCGTCTGCACCGTCAATTCTTTTCCCTGTACTACTTCGCAGTGAATGCGGGGTCAGTCCTCTCGACCATCCTGACCCCAGTCCTCCGGGCGGATTTCTCCTATGCAATTGCCTTTGCTGTCCCAGCTGCTCTCATGATGTGTGCCTTGCTCATCTTCTGGTTGGGACGCAAGACATACGTGGACCGTCCTCCAGAAGGCAACGTCTTTGCGGAGGTAGGTGGGGTTGTTGTGGACGCCATCAAGCTTCGCAGGAGCAGGGGGGGAGGAAGCCACTGGCTAGACAGTGCTAGAGCTAAACATGATCCGGGCGTTGTCGAGGATGTGAAGGGGCTCATGCGTGTGTTGGCCTTGCTCCTCCCGACTCCCCTCTTCTGGTCCCTCTTCGATCAACAGTCTTCCAAGTGGGTCTTTCAAGCTAACACTATGGATGGCCGCGTTCCATGGCTGTTCAATATCACCATCCAGCCCGACCAGATGCAGGTTCATAGCTTAAGCTTCTCCTCTCTTCTCAATGAAGATCAGTATTATTATTATTATTGTTGTTGTTGCTGCTGCTGTTTTTATTACTAATAATACATGGCGTAAATTATTGATCACAAACCCTGATCGATTTCTCTGAGCTCAAGTGGCAAGACTGAAATATTTTTCTGCTTTCGTTTGAGTTTTTGTATTGAATTTATACTTTTTTCGTTGGATTGGTTTTGTGTTTTATGCAGGCCCTCAATCCTGTGCTCATCCTGGTCATGATCCCCCTATTCGACCAAATCATATACCCATTTCTCGAGTACCACCGTTTCTCACTGCGGGCGGTGCCAAGGATGGTCATTGGGATGATTTTGAGTGCAATTGCATTCTTGTTTTCCGGCCTCTTGCAGCTGGCCATTGATAATCATGCAGCTTCGGGACAATCCTTGTCGATTTTGTGGCAGATCCCACAGTACGTGGTGATTACAGCTGGGGAGATCATGTTTAGCATCACGGGCTTGGAATTTGCATACTCGCAGGCCCCAGATTCCATGAAAGCCGTAGTCCAGTCTGCGTGGCTCTTCACTGTCTCGGCAGGTACAGTTATTTGGAGCCTTTCTTGAGTTCATTGCATATGAATTGTAGACGAGGTTGACATCATAACCAAACCAGTTACTACTGATACAGAACTCAAAGATCTTGTTATTTACTTTTTGGTTTTGCTATATCTTGGTGATTTGTGTCAATCAAGTGCGACCTTTACTAGTCATTCAACCCCTTCATATTATTAAGTGGAACTCAGCTCCTGTACTTCTTTTGTCACAGGCAACCTTGTGACTGTCGCACTGGTGGCAATTATTGGCAACAGCCTCTCAAAAGCAAACGAATTCTTCTTCTTCGCAGCTGGATGTGTGGTAGCGATGCTGCTCCTTCTATGGGCTGGTTCACAGTTTGTCTACAAGCAGCGAAGGTCACAAAGTTTCCATGCGCCTGTGGATGAGACTCTGATAGTGCATGCTACAGACGACCGTGCCTATGTGGGATGACGTCGCTCGTTTGACAGAAAAAGCTGTGAAAATAAGAAGGAAGAAACAACTACAGCTACTATTCTCAAGTTCATTTTATTTGTTGTCGAAATTCAGGATACAGCTGAATTGTCAGACCTTGAGGCATCCCTGCTGGATTCGTTCTCTTCATCATTTTTAGTAATTTTAATGAGCCAGTAATTCTCAGGTACAATCTCCAAGCTATTCGGTATGTAGTGGGTCTTGAGAGTTGGGGAGTGGCATCTGCCTGGGAGATTGCCAGGTCAAGGACTGGGAGTCATTCCACCAGCCTTCAATTGTTTCATTGATTTAGAAACTTCATTGGAATCTGTACATTGCTGAGTCGTACTGTGAATACAGCATACAAGTTGGGTAGTCCACAAGTGTGTTGCTAAGTGGCAGATACCACGCATTCAGACTGGTCCAGCTTTAGTGTTCCATATTATCATCATTATTTTATTTCCTTATTGAAGGATTTTAGAAGGATTTCGCAACTTACATAATGTTTCTGCTTTTAGCGGGAAATTGGCTACTGTAACCACTCATTGTGCTTGTGTCCACTCGTGTATACCCACTCTTTAGTGTCTTATACAACATTTTTCTGTGATGGTAATGTATACTTCTACACCATTTGTCATTTTATTGCTAATCTTAAGTATTTGAGAAATTCTAACAATGAATTTTATCTCTCTAGTCTTGCGCCATTGACCACCTAATAAAAAAAGGAGAAAACAACTCGCAATTCGCGTGATCTTCGGCTCGAAGATCTATGGTTGTTTGGGTATTACCCCAAGCTACATGACAACATCTTAGTGTTACTTATACTCAAGAGCAGTCACACAAAAGTGTTCTTCCTCTGATTCTCTTTGTTCTCAATGAAAGAGAAGGTCATGTACCTCCATCTGAAATGCCAGTGTGGTTGGTGATCTTGGAACATGGCCGACTCTGCCAGAACTGATGTCGTTACGACCTGGCTCCGGATGAGAGGTAATGGCGACATTGGCACTGTAATCAAGCACTCTCTGCTCTCTGTTGCTGCGACACTTGGGTTCCACGTCTCGATTGTGAACCCCGAAGGTTTCCTGCCAACGATTTACAGCTTTGTGGATTATTTGTTGGTGTGTCGTAATTTATATTTAGTATTAGTCTGCCTCAACGTTCAAATGCGCACGGGTGAAGCATGAGGCTCTTTGCGAAGAAACTGTTTTGATTTTTAAATATTTTCCCTGATGAAAGGTTTTGCCTCTTCGACGTAAATAGAATCGGTCATATTTACAATGTTGGGTTTCCAATTTGGTAGGAGGATGTTACTTTATTTTTGCGAGTTAGACGTATGTTAACGAAATTCGGCTTTGTCACCCATATTAAACTAGAGATATAGCAGCACGTGCTCAAATATGCGTCGTCATGTTAAATGTTTAGAAAGATTTGTCGATTTCCATCAATCGCTCAGGCTTACTGAGCCGTAACAGGGAAGGATGTAAAGAATTATGCGCGTCCCGTCGTGGATTTGACACGAACTAATTGAGATTGTTTCTGCTTGCAACAGAGGAATTTGCCTTAGTAGCGCTCAACTCGGGGCGAGGGAAGCACCAAGTTTGTGACACGTTTTCTGTGAGTTTGCACGGGAAACTGACGTTGCAGCAGGCATGGTAGCATTGGTGGATTGTACAATTTCCGCTCGGGGTTTTAAGAAGTAAAATGGTTCACACTCGGTTTTCTTTATCATTACCTAGGGTTAAGTTTAAAGACGACCAGTCAAGCTTCACAAATTGGTGTGTCACATCTGTTTCATCACAAACCGGGATCACCACGAAAGCATGGAGAGTAATACAGCGCTCTTCCCAACACATGTTGCTCGAATCCAGGAGGTTCGCTGTCATCGTTCTGCTTGCGTCACTTTCCAATCAGACTGCAACCGCGTGTCTTCGCTTCTGCTGCAGTTAATAGGATGAGATTAATGATATCATAGAGGACTTCAACCTCCAAATTTGCTGATGCATCGGAAGAGATCGATTTATAGCCGCCGAGTCTGAAGAAACTGTTCAGATCAACGACGTGTGTTCTGTGTTGATTTGGGTGGAAGAGAATCTTCAGCTTAAACATTAATATGAATTCCATTTTTGGACCAAATTGTGTCAAAATACTTGAAATCCTCATGATTTCTATTTTCCTGCAAGTGGATACATTTTTTTCTTTTTACACTCACTGCGCACGCGAAGATGCTTAAGTTATTGAAAATGGGTTTGCTACCTTAATGGTAGAAAATCAGGAATTAAATCAGGAATTCAATGCATTAAGAACTATTAGAGTTTCAATAATAATAGGAACACATTGAAAGCATTAATGTGCTCAGCGAAGTTAAGTGCTGAAAATTAGCACAAGGCTAGGTTCTAGAATAGACATATCTGTTGTTTGTCTTGTACTGCAGTTCTGCTCAATGCTATAATTGACATGGATCCTGCTACATTTTAGTTCAAGATCATGATTTTACATCAGCTTCTTGCATTAAAAGGCTCTTATTTCCTATTCCAGTTGTTTAGTTTTTTTTGTTTATTTGCTCTCTTAGAGGTAATGGCTTCTTTTGAATTTAGCCTAGATTGATTGCAGTCCAATCTAGATGGCAAAACTATTCTACATTACTTGATTAGTAGGTGTGGTGGCATTACTGCTCAACAATATGTGTAAGAGAGTTTTATTGTCTAAACTCAACTATTGTGCAATACTTCAAGACAATTGTAAGCATCAAAGTAGAGAATGGTATGGAAAAAGATCAAAGCGGAATTGTGGAGTCAATGGAGAAGAGAATTAACATGGGAATTACCAAATATTGTATCTTACAACATGGATAAGAAGAAAATGGAGCAAAATTTGAAGGTTCAAAGGATGACTCTAAAAGTCATTGGCTCTACTTAAAATAGTTGTGTAAGTTGTGTACGTTCTTTAGTTGTGTAAGCCTATTTTTAGCATTAAATAAATTTAGTATAGATAAATAGAAGGTGATAAGGAGAAGTATGTGTTGCTAATAAATAAAATCGTCTTAATTTCAATAAAAAGACTAAGTAGAAGCATCAACAATTCTATAATCTATTCTTTAATCATTGATCTACATAGGTTTCTTAATAACATTTTTTCTATATTATTCTCCTACTTTCATGCATATAAATGTGTTACTTTTGTATTTATTTCTATAGAGACTCTCTTCTAATATCAACTATTAACTATAAAAAAATAAAAATTAACAGCAATCATTTATCACAGAAATAAAATAAAATAAATTATAGAATTCTTTTTAATTCATAATTTGTTTCTTTTGGATAAACTTTTTTCATCACTTGTTTGTTATTTAAAATATGTTAGAGATTTTTTTATTTATTTTTTAAATGTAGGTATGTTATTACATCTATATAAATAATGTTTAGTTGCAAAAAAAATTATTATAATTACAAGTAAATTTCTTAAAATAAAGATAATTTTATTAAATAATAAGGTAGAATTAAAAATATTGCAAAATGAATATAGACAAATGAGGTACAATTAGCTTTGTACTTATAGTATATTTGCTTTTGTCTTGAATATAGCATCTTCATTATTCATCTTACATACTAAATAGATTTAATTTTATCATACATAATAAAGTAAATGTAGTTATAATATATTATATATATGTAATATTTAATATTTTAAAATAATAAATACATATATATTTTTTAAAAAAATTAAAATTTAAAATAAAATTACTAATAATTATTTAATTTTAAAGATAAAATATGTAATATCTGAAAATTTTAAAATTTTGAACCACTACTTTAAAGTCTAAAAATGTTACCATTATCTAAATTATTTTATTTTATTTGGTAAATAAATAGTAATTAGAATTTTTCTTAAATTTATAACTTAATGTAGAAATTTTTAATTAATTAGACTCTACTCTTGAAAGAATTTTTTTAAATATAATACATAATAAGTCTTTAATCTCTATATCTATAGATATTATGCTTCTTGAAGTTTTTATAAATATGTATATGTATATATATATATATATATATATATATGGTTTTAAATTATTAGTATTATATATCAGAATAATTATATATTTTTAATTTATTTTAAGACATGTTATACAATGTAACAAAGCTAAAAAAAATTATATACTATAAATAACTAAATAATAAAAAATAAAATAGTATATCTATTAATATTAAATTTAGCTATAGATAAATAAATAAACATATATTTATATACATGATAATAGATATTTTACATAAATCCATCTAAACATGTATTAATATAATTGTAAAAAAAATTTACAAGGACTATCCAAAAAATGATAAAAGTCATGACTATTATCTTTCAATTTCTTTTCTTTTTGCTAAGTTGAGAGTTGTGTTTATTTAGATTATACCGATTTCAGTATTTAATGAACTTATGCTACAGCTTTCATAAATTATAGTTACATCTTTTTCTAAATTTTTAATTTTATGGTTATATTTTCTATTAAAGAAACACAACAAATAAGACATAAGTAAGTATAAAACAGCAAGGTTAGACACAAGAGAAGTGTGGAATGAGATGTCTCTCGCTTCCAACATCTTTTACTAATAAGTAGAATTTACATCCATTTTAGCTAGTATTCATCTTACTTTCATCCAACTAAACCTAAGATTCTTCTTAACCTAGCTGCCACTTTGAACCCTAGCCGCCACCTATAATCCTAGCCGCCACCTTGGTAACTTTCCTTCATCCTTTTGCTGCCCTTTCACCATTAGTAACTTATCTAAGATAATATCTTTTACCTTCTAACTTATCCTCCATTTACTTTAATACTTCCACTTTGATATTGGTCAAAGGCTAATAAACCTAATGCCTTTGTCAATTTGTAATGTCTAGCCTTCACCAATGCATTTGTGAGCAAATTAGTAAGTATGTCTTTCATTGCACAATACTTCATGTCAATCTTCTCCCGTATGAAGTAATATTGAATGTCAATGTGCTTTGTTCTTGAATGATTCTTTGGATTTTTGACAAAAGCAAGGCATCCTTGATTGTTATATTTCATTAGAGTTGCTTCTAATTGCACAAGTTCAATGTCTTCTAAAACTTATCTTAGCCATATTGCCTTCATTACACCATAACTTGCTGCCATGTATTCCGCCTCTATTGTAGACCTTGCAATTGTTGGTTGTCTCTTGCAATTCCATGAAATTGCTCCCACTCCTCAAGATCCTCTTAATGGTTGCTCAATGAATTGGTCCAACCTTTGACATGTGTTGACTCACAATACTTTTTGTATATGCAAGATCCACTCTTGTACCAACCTTTGCATACATAAGTGAGCTTATTGCTACCTTGTATGGAACATCTTTCATTTCTTCTTCAATTTCAGTAAATTCCTCATCCGTAAGCTTCATCAACTTCAAATTTTCCTCCAAAGGTGTTCCAATGGACTTGCACTCCTCCATGTTGAATGGTTTCAACACTTCTTCAATGTACTTCTTTTGGCTCAATGTAATGATCTTCTTAGCTTGATCTCTCACAAACTCCACTCCTAAGCAATAGTGGAGTTCTCCCAAATCACTCATTCCAAATTCTTTTGCTAGCTTTGCCTTCAACCAATCCATCTTTTTCAAAGTATTAGTCAAGATGATCAAATCATCAACATAAAGAATAACAATCAGCAAGAAGGCTTTTGATTGCATCACATACATAGAATGATCAGCCTCACTTTTGACAAATCCCTCATTCACTAAAAAAAGTGTCGATACGTTGGTACCATGCCCTTGATAATTGCTTGAGCCTATACAAGGATTTCTTCAACTTACACACAAGGTGTTGCTTGCCTTCTTCAACAAATCCTTGAGGTTAATCCATGTAGATGTCTTCCTCCAATTTTCTATTCAAGAAAGCCGTCTTCACATCCATTTGGTGCATCTCTAAGTCCATTGCTGCCCCAATTGCTACAATATTTTTAATGGTGGTGAATTTGGCCACGAGAGCAAATGTCTCATTGAAATCAACACCAACAACTTGTGAATAACTTTTGGCTACTAATCTTACTTTATACCTCACAATATTGCCCATTGTATCCTTCTTTGTTCTAAACATCCACTTACAACCAATTGAAGCTCGATTTGATGGAAGTTGAATCAATTTCCATGTTCTATTATCCATGAATGATTTTTACTCTTCTTCCATGGCATTCTCCCACTTCATAGCATCCGTGGACTTCATTGCATCATATAAATTCAATAGATCAGCAAGAAGTACAATATTGGCATGTTCTTCACTTACTTGATAAAAAATGTGGTCCTTCCACCATTCACCATGTTGTTTTCTATCTCTCAAAGGATATCTCCTTTCATTTGAAGAAGACTCAACTTGTTGCACTCTATAATCACCTCCAACCTTCTTTTATTTTGAAGATAGTCTTTTCTCACTCAAAGATTTATAATCCTCATCACCATCATCATCAACATCTTCATGCTCTTCATTGCTGGTCTTAGCAATTGTAGAGGCCTTCTTGTCCACCTTCTTTGCCTCTTCATCTTCATTTCTACCTTTACAACCATCATTGTCTTTGTCTTCTTCCTTCTTTGCTGAATTTGAAGATAAGTCCATAAACACACTATTACTTCCACTTGGACACATCTCCAAGTGCTCACAAGCACTCTTGTGCTCCAAAAACTCAATATCACGACTTTTGATGATCTTTTTAGTCTCCAAACACATGATTCTATAAGCCTTTGTACCTTTACAATATCCAACAAATATACATTTTGTACCTTTTGCATCAAATTTTGATCTCATACAATTTGATATCTTTGCATATGCTATGCATCCAAAGGTCCTCATGTAAGAAACATAAGGTTTTCTCCTATTCCAAGCTTCTTCCGATGTCATTGATGTAAGTGCACTTGTAGGACACCTATTTCTTGTGTACACTACATTCACCAGTGCTTCTACCCAAAACTCATGTCCAAGGTGTTGTGCATGAAACATACTCCTTGTCATCTCCACAATGGTCCGATTTGCTCTTTCAGCAATTCTATTTTTTTGTGGAGTGTAAGGAGTAGAGGTTTGTCTTGCAATACCATGCATCTTCAAGAAATCATTGAATTGCTTTGTCATATACTCACCTCTATTGTCCGTACGCAATACCTTGATTTTGCATTCACATTGCTTCTCAACAAGTGCCTTAAACTTCTTAAACCTTCTGAAACACTCACTCTTTGCTTTGAGGATGAAAATCCACACCTTCCTTAAAAAATCATTAATGAATGTAATAAAATACCTTGTACCTCCTATTGATGGCATCTTCATAGGTCTACAAACATCAAAATGGACAATCTCCAATAACTTGTTTGTATGTGTTGCAACTCCACTTGGAAATGAGGCTCTTTGTTGTTTATCTTGAATACAACCTTTACAAGTAAGTGTCATAGCATTGTGGCTTATATAACCAAGATCTAAGCGACTTACCATGAATTGGAGCTCTTTCATTCTCTTGGCATTCAAATAACCAAGATGTTGATGCCAAATGCCAAACTTATCTTAATCTTCAGAAAATTCAACAAATGCTGCCACTTCAACTCCATTCACCTTCTTACACTTGATGAAGTAGAGGTTGCCATTTCTAAAGCCTTTTGCAATATGATCTCCTTCCAATGTCTTCACAAAACATCCATTCTTATCAAATTATACTTAATAACTATATGAAACAAGTTTACTCACTGAAAGGAGGTTTTTCTTCATCTTTGGTACATGTAAGACTTCCTTCAATCTGATCCTCTTGGTTTGGCCTTTCACAACAATCTCTATAACAATGGAGCCCATTCCAATAGCTTGTACTATGCCATTATCTTCCATGAAGATATTTTTTTTTGAAATCTCTTCATAAATGTCAAATAAATACTTGTATGGAGTCATGTGCTTGATGGCACCAGAATCAATGATCCACTTGGACATGGCAGCCATGGAAGTGCCTTCACTTGCCATGAATGCATAATCATCACCTCTATATTCATCACAAACATTATTTTTACTTTCTCTATCTCCTTTCTTAGTCTTGTAGCAATTTCGAGCAAAGTGACCTAGTTTTCCACAAATGAAGCAAACTCTCACATTCCCACGTTGGTTAGAATGACTCTCCTTGCCTTATCTTGAAAAGAGAGCCAAATCCTCACTTAGGGGTTTTTTTTTTCTTTCATCTTGATTACTTCATGGGCAAGTCTTGCCATTATATAATCTATTATGAGTTCTTTTAGCTTGATGGACTCCAATGCCACAATGAGGTAGTTGTAGGACTCAAAAAGGCTCATAAGTAAGTTCATGACAATATCACTCTCTTCTAAAGGCTTGTCAATAATTGCAAGTTGATTAGCAAGGGCCTTTATGTTATTGATATGAGCCATGAGGTCTTCACATTCTTCCATCTTGCAAGTGAAGAATTTCCTCCTTGTGAAGATGATATTGGACAAGTTCTTACTGTCATATATATTGCAAAGAGTCTTCCATGCTTCTGCTGGTCCTTTGCAAGAGATGATGTGAGAAAAGTTGGCTTCATCCAAATTGATGGCAATCATGCCAAAAGCCTTCTTTTCACATCTTTTGAAGTCCTTCCTCTCTTTAGCATGAGCATGCATACTTGGAAGCTCTTCACTTTCATCTACAATATCCCAAAGGTCCAAAGACGCCAACAAAAGCTCCATTTTGACCTTCCAATGGTATAAATTGTCACTTCTAAACTTCTCAATTACTCTCAAACCTTCACCCTCACTCGAAGCCATGTCTTAAAAGATGTCTATTAAAAATATCAAGAAAAGGAGTCTCTATGTACTTAAAATCACCAAAATAATTTTGCACTAGCAAAATCTCAAAATGCCCTCTTGTGAACAAATAAATTTTTCTTCACTCTAAACACTCCCAAATCAACTTTTGAAGCTTCTAACAAGTATGTGAACTCTAATCAACCTCACCATCAAGTTCTTCCACTCATAAAACTCACTTTCTCACCACAACACCAAAGACACTATCAAGGTCTTTGTATAAGGTCTTAATCATTCAATCCTAGGAGTTAAGAACCTCAAACTGATGTTAGAGATCTATAAGGCCCAAATCAGAACCTCTACAAGTCAAAATACAAGATTAGATCATACAATCTCTAACATCAGTAAACACCATAAGATATATTTCACACAAGAACAACAACCAACAAATGACTTCAACTTACTTGAATAACACAACAAAGTGTATGTGGGCCCATAACCTATTGAAGAAAGACAATAAGCAAGACATAAGTAAGTAGAAAACAGCAAGGTTAGACACAAGAAAAGTGTGGAATGAGATGCCTCTCACTTCCAACACCATTTACTTATAAGTAGAGTTTACATCCATTTTAGCTAACGTTCATCTTACTTTCATCCAAGTAAATCCTAGATTCTTCTTAACCTAGTCGCCACTTTAAATCCTAGCAGTCACCTTGGTAACTTTCCTTCATCCTTTTGCTGCCTTTTGACCATTAGAAACTTATCTAAGATAATATCTTTTACCTTCTAACTTATCCTCCATTTACTTTAGCATTTTTTACTAAACAAGTCATATTTTATGAAGTCTTTTATCTAAGTAATAAGAGAAGATGACACAAGTGTCAAATTTTATCAATCTTAGTATTTTATAATCATATTGTTCGAACTTTCTTGCAACTAAATTAATGAAATAATTGAAAGGTTATAAAGAACCATGAAAATATGAGAAAGAAGCTAAGGCTAAGGAAATAAAATAAGAGAATAAAATCTAAAATTGGTTAGAAATGGCTAAAAATATTAAACCTTATGATGTTTATAATTCCAATTTGGACTTATCTTTAGCTTTATATGATTTTTTTAAACTATATATGCTTTTTTATTGAAAGTCCATGCAAACTTATAAAAAAATTATAGGACTTATTTATATCTTTTCTTTTTCTTTTTTCCCTTGTTTTGATTAAAATTTTGTTTACAATTTGTCTTATAACATACTTACATGTTCAAATATATAAAATATTCTTTAGAAGTTTAAACTAAAAATTTAAAAAAAATAATGAAAAGCAACAAATTTAATTCTTTTGTCAAACATTCTAAAATAAATCATAAAATTTAGATGATTTCTATATGAATGAACATGCCACACATGTACTAATTGAGTTTGATAAAATCATGAAAACGTGGTTATATACAAAGTTTTATATATATATATATATATATATATATATATATGTTGTAAAATATGGGATTGCCATAAAATCAAGATGAAACATACATCATAAAAAAAATGTTACTTCAACTAAAATTTCATTAAATTTAATACTTAATTAGATAAGAACCTTGATTTGAAAACTTATTTTTTTTGTAAAAAGAAATAAGCTGTGGTTTGAAAGAACTTCACGCTACAATTTAGGGTTATCAATTCAAATCTCAACCATCAAATACCCCACAAAAATTCATCACCACTAGTTCAAAACAAAGATCAACAAACAAAACAAACACATCCACATCTACCAAAGGATTTTTCCTAATTCATGCATAGTGCAAATCCCAAAACCCTAATTCGTTCCAAAATCTACCCCCAAAATCAGCGAAAAGTCTAGATGATGCAGATGGCCTCGGAGAGAGGGTTGTGTCCAGGTGCATGCACCTGCGAGATGTATAAAGTAAAAGTAAAAAACAACAAAAAGCAAAGCTCAGAAAAGTAAACGAGGGCGAGGAAAGTAACGCGAGGTGGGCTTCTGGGACTCGGTGTGTTAGCCACCGTTGGAAGAGCGGCGTCCTCTGCTTTGCCAATTTGCTTTTTGCTACAGAGCGTCACGGTGGGATTCTCACCAATCGACCTCTCAGACCTCAACCCCACAATTTTGCATTTGGAGATACATCACTTTTTGACTCCCGTACTTTGCATTAAAATCGTGAGCCTCGTTCTCGCGAGAGCACTGTTGAAATCCAGCTCGTGTAGTTGTTGTTGGAGTTGGGAGGAGATTGAACCTCAAGACCCAAGCTGTGTGCAAATCGTCGGGATTTTGGCAAGCTCAAGTTGTGTATAGCTGGGCTGCAGTTGGATTTTGTGCCTTTGAGAGGGTTGCGTGAAGGGACGCGGAGGGCGACATGGGTATTGAGGTCTGTTTTCTGCGCTAGAACTGTTGGTTTTATTTTATTTTACTTTGTTTTTTATTTTTTTACGTAGTGTGAGGATGATTGTGGATGCGGTGTTACGATGGGTTTATTATTTTGATTTTGATTTTGATTTTATTTTTTGCGTATGAGATGGTTTGTGCTGAAATTGTCCGCGCTAACTTCCTAGATTTTGAAGCACTGCAAACATTGTTAACCCTAAGTCTTTTTGTCCGGAGAGTCAGTATAAATTCTTGAAATTTAGAGGTTGTAGAGAGTTTTCAATCTAGAGTTCCGAACAACCCCTGCTCATAGAATTGATAACCTCCGATGGCTTATTTGGAAAGCCCTCTTTATAGTACTTGTGAGATAATGCTGTGGTATATCATGTTTTTTTATCAGTCTTGAATTTGTCGAAATTGTTTCATTTTGGCACCAGCAGAAAGCAGTTCCCGTTTTTAGCAAGTACGAGTCCAGGAGTCCTTCGTCAAAGAGTTACTACTGTCTACTTAGGTGTGATCTAGGGTTTTTCATTAGCAATCAGGACTTGTTATTGATGCTCTCAATATACTAACTATAAATTCATGGTTTCCTGAAGCTGTAAAATGATTTAAGTTGCTCATAATGATGAAATTAATTTTTGTAGGTGCATAGACCACCCATGGAAGCGTGGTACATGGACGATTCAGCGGATGATCAGCGAAAGCCTCATCATCGCAGCCCACCTGAATATGTTTCTCTGGAAAAGCTTGCAGGTATCTTAATGACAAAAGCTTAGCTCATGAAATTACGTGCAAGTTCGTACTGGTCTGAATTTTATAGCGACGACGTGTTTCAAAAATAGTTGAAAGACTGGTAGTAAATGTATGTATCTATCTATAAATTCAACTAATTAGCAGCGGATTTCAGATCTTGAAATTTTTCCTGTCATCTTTCCAAGTTTGTTCTCCCCTGGTATTTGGCGTCGGTTTTTAGAATATCTTAAGCTCTTGAAATAAAAAATTTAATGGGCATCTTGGAATGTACAGTTCTGAACTTCTCTATAACTAGACTGATTTGTTGTGCTTTGCTTTTGCAGAGCTGGGTGTTTTGCATTGGGTGCTTGATGCCGATAGTTTCGAAACCGATCCTGAACTGCAACGGATTCGAAAAGAGAGAGGGTATAACTATGAGGATTTCATAGAAGTGTCTCCTGAAAGATTAGCCAATTATGAGACGAAAATCAAAAACTTTTATGAAGAGCACATGCATACGGACGAAGAGATTCGTTACTGTCTGGATGGAAGTGGTAAGCATCTTAAATCAACGTCTTTGCTACTTTATTTGCACAACATGCCTTATGCGACTCTGATGGGCTAGGATCGATTCTTCCTACATAAACACACACTTGCATTGCAGTTGTTGATGCAGTTGTTTTACAGGTTACTTTGATATTCGCGACCCAGAAGACCGTTGGATTCGAATATGGGTGAAGAAGGGAGACATGATTGTGTTGCCTGCAGGGAGTTACCACCGCTTTACTCTTGATGAAAACAATTATCTCAAGGTACACATAGCTACCTATCAGTAGCCCCATTCTAAAAAACAGTGACTGCAGATATGAATAAGATAGCTTATTCAGTGTTTAAAATTGTCCAATCCAATAGAACTCTGAAACCCTGTATTATTATATTCGTGGCAGGCAATGAGGCTGTTTGTAGGTGAACCTGTCTGGACCCCATATAACCGACCCCAAGATGAACACCCTGTGAGGTGAGTTTCTCAATCTAAGTTGATATCTCACTTATTTGTTGAATTCTCAATTACTCAACTGCGTGTTGACCCACTGTATCTAACTGTATTTGAAACATTCCTTTGACAGCTTCTTGTGATTGTTGCTCCGCTCTTCTTCCGCCGTAATGCGTTCTCAGTTTTTCTGATAGATTTCATTGTGTGTCTACTTCAGGAAGGATTATATCAACAACTTTTTGAAGACCCATTTAGACAAGATAGACGTGTCATTGTCGACCCAACATGCAGCGACTGCGTAACTTTAGACTATTTAAGTGTTCTTTTAGCAGAGTATTGGCGCTTGCATTTTTTTGTGGACTTCTAGCTTGGTGTTGGCATTTTACAGAGGCGTTTCTCAACGTGCATGCTATGATGAGCTTTCATGTCCTTGTTCTTGCTACTCTTACGGTACCCAACACATTCAAATTTGGATGCATACATGTACCAGTCTTTGAACTTATACAATGAAGCTTAGTAGGAAGAGCGGTAACATGTCCACCTCCTGTGGCATGTAGCACAGACCTTTTGACTTCAGAATGGTCAAGGGTGGCTTGCTACTGCAGCATTGCTTAGTTGGAGTTTATGAACTTTTCAGTGATGATTTGGAGCTTACTTTTTTAGGACTACACTCGTGAATTCTGAAGATTATTATCAAGCTAGTTTTTAAAAATCCCAGTTGCTATGGTTTTCCTTCCCTCGAGGATTATGTCTCTTTGTTAGTAAGAAGCGTAGTATTATACAAAACTTAGCTTTTGTATGTTGAACCAGTCATTCTCTTTTAAGTCTTTGCCTAACGCACCTGTCATTCGTTCATTGTTTAAATTCATTTGATCCCTCGTCTTTCAAACTTCATGGCGTTTTGAAATTCGCGCAAAGCATCGACACATTATCTCAGGTTATAAACTACGTCACCCGCCTGCAATGGTAGGAAATACATATAGCATTCGGTAATAAGGTACAACGAATAATTATTTGAATTGTCTTCCTGCCGAATCAATTTCTACAAGTCAAAACATCCTGCGTCGAAAGAAGTTATATTCATAACATTTATATTGTGCCATTCAAGCTTCTGAATGTAAGGTGGAATTTATGTCAAGTGAAAACCTTAGCTTTGCCAGGTGGAATTTGAGAGGAACGTTCTTAACATCCTTAATTTGAAACGACAACGAAAAGGAGGTAACCAGTAACGACAAACGAACAAACGAGAACGTTTAAAGACGAGTATGTGGTGATTTGTGACTACTTTTAATTGTCTGGAAACATCTAAGAATCTTTTTTCAGAAACAAGGTTAGGATCTACACTTCCAGTCACCAGTGGCTTGTTATTAGAACGTGTACCTAAAACCAACACTTATATGATGTCACATCCTCTAGAAGACCCAATGCCAGAACTGATAATGAAATACATCAGTGTGATATCCCCTTCTACTGTTCCTCACTCCGTCGGTTAATTCTACAATTCCCTTCTCAGGCTGAAGTGATTAGCGGCATGAAGGCAATTTCACATAACGAACGCTCTCTTAAGAGTACGAATTAAATTCTCATGCACGGGCGTCGCTTGGAAGCAAGTACTCTATCAAGCCATGGAAATTTCACACATTCAAAATCAAGCATACAACTATCCAACATCAAAAATAAGCGAAGGATTCACAACTGTAAAAATAAATTAAGACAACCACTGCGTGACTTAACGCACAAAGAGAAAGCCACCAGGGGTATCAAACTTTCTATAAAAATAAAATTGGATTTCTATGAAGCAAGAAAAATAATCGTGTAACGTAGATGCTCCATGAGGCCTCCAGGCGCATTCAGAATAGCATAAAGCTCCACGCTACAAACTAACGTTCTCCGTGCAGAAGAACAACCAGGTCTCCTCATATCAAAAGTTACCAGCACAGGTCAATCGCCGTCAAGTAGTTATCTTCATCATCCGCTACAAGCACTTAGCCGCTGCCGCCGGAGTAAGCCTTGCCCAAAAGTAATATCTGCAACTGATCGTATCCGGATAACACTCCAGCTCCTGCCACCGCACGCAAGATATTAGCACCAGCGCCCTTGAACAATGACTTCGCTCCTTCCTTCGCCAAAATCTGCCTAAACGCATCCATGGACCCGTTGTACTTCACTGCCTCTCCGGAGGTCATCATCATCCTACGCCGAACCGTGTCGATGGGGTATGAAGCCAGACCCGCACCGATCGTGATACCCCATCCCAACAAGAAACTGGCCAAGAAGTTGCCCTGCAAATCCAATAAAACCAGTCACACCCATAGCTTCAGACGCATTCCCAATCTCGCTACATCCATAAAGCTCTATTTCGTTTCGCCACACCGAGCAAATCTATCAATTAGCAGCAATTCAGCTTACACGCTCTAGCGGCACAACATCCCTTCCCTCATTCATACACACAGCATCACCCCATGCCATCCCATGCAATCGTAAAACAGTTGAACAGATCCCAAAAATGACTTTATGACTCGGACATGTGCAAAACCCCACCTCCAAGTTGCCCACCAACACCACTGGCTTCAACGAGTCGTAAATTCCGAAGTACAGGCCCCTGTACACGATGATACCCGCGCAAGAGATCGCGAACCCTCTGTACAGTCCCGCAATACCGTCTGTCGCCAAAGTCTTCTTGTACACGTCCACCAGTCCATTAAACTGCCGCTCGCCTCCTCCTTTCTTCGAAGACTTCGCATCGTTCGCCAAACGAGTACGTGCGTAGTCTAGAGAGTACACAAACAATAGAGATGACGCTCCCGCGGCACCTCCAGATGCCAAGTTGCCGGCGAACCATTTCCAGTATCCGTCCTTGTCCTTCTTGTACCCGAACAGAGCCTTGAAGTAATCTTTGAATGCAAAGTTCAAAGCCTGCGTCGGGAAGTATCTGATCACATTCGCAGTGTTCCCACGCCACAGCGACATCATTCCCTCGTCCTTAATGGTTCGGCTGAAGCACTCGCCAATGCCCTTGTAAGGGTGAGACAGACGCCCGGACTTCAGCATTTCGTCCTGGTTCTGGATCAACAGCTTCACACGCTCGATGGGCGCAGCTGCTGTCTTAGATACCGCGGCCGACACACCCCCCATCAGAAAGTCGGTCATGAACGAAGCGAATGTCTTTTCATTCGCAGCCGGAACGAACACCTGGCTCGACATGTTCCTCCCGCCGGTCACGTCGATGGGGCACGGGGAGTTGAATCCCGTCTGCCTGGGCAGAGCACCGAGCTTGGCAGCGGCCGCGAAAGGAGTGCTGAAATCGTAGGCGGGGTACATGGCACGACTAGGTGTAAATCTGGAACCCAGGTATGATGTTCCACCCATCTTGCTCACCACGCTGGGGCAACGCTGGTCAGCCATTGTCAGAGATGCTCAATTCCTGCACGAACGGAAACTACATGTTGTCAATAATGCATTTTTTTTTAAATACCATAATGTTTCTCACTGAAGTACGAACAAGACACATCTGATTACAACATTTGGCACAAAGAATCAAAAGACATGATTAATTGCATGACATCCACGCGGCTGCGGATCTGAGCTACCAAGCGCGGATGTAAAGAGCTCGATGTTTGTCTATTACATGTTGAGAAACACGTCTGATGAAATTTAGCATAATTTTTGATGAAGTCCATGGCTAACAGAGTCAGGCACCGGTATTGCACATCAAGAGGCAGATAGATCTGAAGTTCTACCCTACTACCCGAACACGAATTTGACATCGGTATGAGAGAAGCGACCAGGACAGGTAACCGACAAGTCTCTCCAGACCAGAGAAATCGACACACCAATCCAATTCCTGCGAAAAGACGAAAGACATTCGCATCGTAACACTATGAAGTCACACAATCCTCGAAGAAGGTATTCCTAGATGTACCGAAACAATTATTCTTATTTCGAAGCCATAAACATCGCTGTTCGTCTGAACAGGAGACAATGAGCTTGCATATTCCAAATCTAGTCCAGAATCACAGCATCTCGACGATGCAATGACTGAGAACAATGACCGCGCGTCCAATCAGTCACAATCCACGTCAAAATCATCTTCACTAAGCGAAAAACGACTCCATTCACAAATTAAAAAAACCTAAACACTCGACTGAAGAACATCAACCCCCAACAACCCAACAACGTCTAACCAGCAGGACCCTCCTACACCACCCCAAAACAACCACGCGCTACAAGACAGCATTCTAGACAACCCCGAAGCACAGAAACACGCCACACCAGAAACCATCTTCACATTCCATGCCGCGATTACAGGCACCTCCTAGAACGGATCTAGATCACCCCATGCAAAAAAAAATTAAATTAAACTAAATCAAATCAAATCAAAAGTATCACAAACCAAATCGACGCCTAACTACACAGATTCTCTTGCCCTCGACAACCTGGCTGAGCGATGAAACCCCAGCATCGACCCGATCGAAGCAATCGAAACGAAGCACAAATAAGTCTAGATACTAAGAACCCAAAAAAATCGCAGAAGAAAGAAAGGGGAGAGTACCAACACGCCCTGCGAAGAAGGGCAAATGGGTCAGCTGCGGCGATGGAGCGCAAGCAGGGAGAGCAACACAAGTAGCAGAGAGAGCTTCGGCGCGTGCAGAGCTCGGCGTCAAATTGCTTCTCTCGTCTTCGCTACGCAGCTCCGTCCTGCTCGCTACTGGTCGGATCCGAGTCTGGCGCCGGTATCCGGTTCCATGGTGCGTTCGGGGCAATGCTGTCCACCTGCGGGGACCGGTCGTTATCGCTCCGATTGCCGGTGGTGGTGATTTCTTAAGGATTTCGAGCTGCACAACGACTGCGGATACGGTGACTGCCAGGGTCTGTTGAGCGTCTCCAGCGGTCCCCTGCACCGGTATAATACTGAACACCCGGCTACGTCTGTGTGTGTACGCGTGGTGGCATCGTAGAATTGAGTGTTTCTTTTCGCGTAGCGCTGGCCTGCATCGATGAGTTCCACAAAGTGCTTTTAGAAGTATTTTTCGAATATTAAAAAATAAAACCCTTTGCGCACCGTTTTCATACCGTGTGGAACAGTACATTGCGTGATTGAATCATATTGATGAATGAATGTACATTCGTTCCTCATCCAGAATGTCTGAAACCCATGGCCAAGTGTACATTTGTCCTAGACGGGAAATTAATAACGTGCTCATTTTTTTTTATATTATGTCAAGAAAAAAAACAACAATAATAATAAAAATAATAAAAATAATAATAATAATAATAATAAGAAACCAAGCTCACGAATTCTCAGTGTTTTGTAAGAAGATCTAGTTACATAATTGAGAGAAGAAGAAAAAAAAAAAAAACATTCAAAAAACAAAACAAAACAAAGAATTGTAGCATGGCTTCATAATTGAGATTGTCGTTACAATAATAAATTCTACCATTTGTCACTGGAATTCGTTGATTGGATTCTTATTATTCCTTCGACAAAAAAACATATATTTATTAAATAAAAATCTAAATGTTGAAAAAAATTACCATTCAATTTGGACACATGTTTCACTTACACTAGAGTTTTAAATAATTAATACCTGATACAGAAGTAGATTTAATGTGGCTAGCAACAAAATTGGGTGAAATGATTTATAAGATATGCAAAATCTGCTCACATGAACACAACCACAAACATTGTGTTTAAAATGTAGTTTATTATCATCCTTTTTTATTTCACTCTTTCTTGATTTGCACTGAATTACATGCTCTTCTAATATCTAACTTGGAACAGGTTTCAACTTTGTCAAATCATTAGCAAAAAGTTATATAATAGAAATACAAGAATAATATTGGTGATGAATGTTATGTTGAAACCAAACAAATCAATGCAAGTATATAGAAAATTTCATTGAATTTAGTAATATATATATATATATATATATATAGTAAGGAAAATGACAATATTTGATGTCATTTGAAGAATATTCTAAATTTCATGTGCAAAGATATTGATATGTTACAAGTTAAACTCTACACTAAACTATTAAAATAAAAGGTTGTGCACCTTCTCAAAGATAAATTGCAATACAAATTTGTAAATGTTACATCCCCAATTGATATTGCTACACTCTATGTGACCTCCACACAACTTAAATTAACTAAAAAGTGCACTTCTATGCTGAGTGGGGTTTGGCAACCTAATATTTAACACCAACATTGATCCAAAAATAGAATGATATAAAATAATAATAATAATAATAATAAAATCATTGAAATGAACAAAAATGAAAGCAAAAAAGAGAAAAGAAGCTTGCAACATATTTTTTCACAAAATATTAACTATCTCTCTCTTCATTGCCACCCTTTCTTAAAGGAAAGAAGAGAAAAAATGTGCAAAATAAAGAGGCATATTATTAGCTAGTTGTCTATAAGGACACATGGGGTGAAGAGATATCAATCAAGGAAGCATTAACTATTCTCTTACAATATTGTAAAGATGACATTTTAGCATAATATTTGTATTCTTTCTCTGTATATAAAAAGTATGCCTAGGAAGTTGTTGTGTAGCGCTTGTACATGTCCGTACAGTCTTCAAAACATATTTGAAATGAATTTGAAGTCGTTAAAGTATTAAGATATATTTGTATACTTTTCCAAGTAAAAATATAAAAAAAGAAAAAACATGACAATTACATCTAAAAGAATGACCCCCAACTTAACCCAATATTGGACAACAAAACAGATCCAACATCATATTCTTGACTATACATTCTTATTTACCTCATGTGTGTGATTAGACAAAAACCCAAAACATGATATCCACAAACAACTACAAATTGCACATGCATTTTACATCTTAATGTTGACATATGAAAATACAAAATATGGCATACACATACAATAGATTTAAAAAAAAAAATAAATCATGCACCACCAAAGAAAATCTTCATATTCTCATGCAATGAACTTCACAAGCATTATTAGCTGGAATGGAATCAGTGAGAATATAAATTAACAAAAAAAAAATTAAAAAAAAGTAGATGTCGTCACCAAAGTCCAAGAGCGCGTGAAATCGCCGACCGATGCAAGCGATCGGGGCCTATCCGACGTGGCAGCGTGCACCGGGCGGCTTGAGGGGAACGGTGAGGGGCACGAATCCCGGGGCGGACCGGATGAGAACCCACCCGCGCAGCCTCTTCATCGTCCCTTTTTGCCCTGCCCTGCCCTGCCTTGGCTGGGAGACTGCTGACTCTCGCTTCGCTGCATTTCTACGCCATCATCTCTGCCTCGCTCTCTCGCTCTCATTCGCTCGCTCGCACTCTCGTCTCCTTGCCTGCGCCCCTGCTCTTCCTGCCGCTGCTCCCCTCCCCCTCGGCCTCTGTTTCTCTTGCGCTGGACTGCACTTGCGCTGGACTGCACTTGCGCTGGACTGCACTTGCGCTGGACTGCACTTGCGCTGCTGCATCACGCGGCCCTTGCCTTATCCTTTGCTCTGGCCTCCGACGCTGTGGTGACGGAGAATTGCTGGTGTTTTGCGTCCCCTGACGTTAGGGTTCTGCGCTCTGGGAGATTTGTATCGTCCGCAGATCGGGGGCTGGGGGACTAGTTTGCTGCTGTGAGCAGTGGGTGGTGGTCGACAGTGCGGTAGGGTTTGTAGTGGTGTGCCGGTGAGTGGCTGCGCCTGATGGCCTCCAAGCGTATTCTGAAGGAGTTGAAAGATTTGCAGAAGGACCCCCCGACATCATGCAGCGCTGGTGAGACTGCCGACGTTGTTTTTTTGTTTTTGTTGAATGCTTGTTTCTTGGAGTTCTCCTGTGTTTGTTCGGTTCCGTGTGAGTGCTTGGAATCTGGACTGGAGTTGGCGTTGTGGTGGTGGTGGCGGTTTCTCTTGATCAGTGCTGGTGTCGTCGTTGGGCTGTCCGAAGGATGTCGACAGCTGCGTCTCCTCGGTTTTTAGTTGCCCAATTGTAGAGGGTAGAGGCCGAGAATTCGAGGTGCTACGAGTCATCGCTCGTGATGTACGGACTTTGATCCATAGGTCCTTTGAGTGCGGGCACGGGTCTACTTCGTCTTGGGGTTCTTGATGTTGGATGTTGCGGGTGTGGCCTACTGTGTAGGCGGGGTACGATCTTCTGTGAGATTTGGCAAGTCTGATTATGTTCGTGAGTGTCCCAGGTACGTTTGTGGGAACGGACAAGCTTGGTGGATCTTCTGGCTGCTACAGTTGATGTGGTCATGGTTTTTTGAAGTGTGTCGGGTCCACCTGTGAAGGTGTGGTTCCTGCTGTGTAGTAGTCGGGGGAATTCGTGGGGTCGGGAGTCTTTTTGGAGTGCGTAGAAACGGCGTGTACTGCCTGAAGGTGGGAAGGTTGGGCGTTTGTTTAGTCAGCTGACGTTGCATTTGTAGTGGTGAGCAGCGCGGTACTTTTCTGCCAAGGCTGGTTGCTTGGTTATGTTCATCCACGTTGATAGTTCAAGATTTCCGCATGGTTGTAAGGTACTGGTGGGTGTGGCTTGAACCGCGTAGCTGTTTTGGAATGACTTGGAGTCGTGGTGGTCTCCAGATACAGTGCTGATGAGATGCGTGAATGTGATTGTCAGCTCACTTGAGCGCAGGGTGGTAGAAGGAAATGTGTGGAATATGGGCTTGGCAAGTTTAAACATGGACGATAGTTTTGTTTTGGGGTGAGATGTAGTGGAAGATGTCATGGGTGTCGTCTCACTGGGTGGTTGCGGTTGATGTACGACAGGGCCTGTGGCCGAAGATATGTTCCATTGGCAGGCTACGATAATGGGACCTCCAGATAGTCCGTATGCGGGAGGCGTGTTTCTGGTCACTATTCACTTCCCCCCCGATTATCCATTCAAGCCCCCCAAGGTAGGTCTGCTGGGTCATGATTGGGGTTTGGTGGGATAGAAGCGTCCTCCGCCGCGCAACTATGGGCGCGTGGCAGGATTGCAACCGATGGGTGGTGTTGCGGGTGCACGAATTTGTCATGACAGTTGTTGAATACAGTTCCAGTACGGGCATGAGTGCGTCGAGAGGTGTGGCTTGAGTCGATCATGGTGGCGAAGGTCTTGTGTGGGTGGACGTGAAGGTGGGGGTTGGCGCGCAGGCTGGTAGTGTTGGAGTTTCGAGAGACGACGGTTAAGTTACGTTGGTTAATCTGTTCGTGGCAATTGCGGCTGCAGGTTGCGTTCAGGACCAAGGTTTTCCACCCCAACATCAATAGTAATGGGAGCATCTGCCTGGATATTCTGAAGGAGCAGTGGAGCCCTGCTCTAACCATATCTAAGGTGCGTTGGTTGTACACGTCGTTGGAGCTGTTGTTCCGTGAATGTTGGTCTTTGTGTAAGCGAGGATGTGAGGTTGAAATGGTAGGATGGTGGGAGGGGGGTGGGCACATGCAGCCGTGGTTGACGTGAATGTGCAGCGAAGGCGTGTGCCAGTAACCACCACGTGGTCGTTGAATTGATAGTTGTGGTGGTGATTGTGGGTGTGGTTGGATTTGTTGGGAGTGGGTCGGGATAAATTTGGTCGGTTTCTGCATGGAGTGGGTCCGGATTCTATGGCTGCATCTTCTTTACATAAGCACCGTGATGGGGTTGAGGTTGGCGTAGAGGAACACGGGATTGGGTTACGAGAAGCTGGGATGGCACGTGACGGGATGGTGACGTGGGTGTGTGAGTGGGTTGGTGCAGGTGCTGTTGTCAATCTGCTCATTGCTGACAGACCCAAATCCGGATGATCCCCTTGTACCGGAAATCGCTCACATGTACAAGACAGACAGGCATAAGTACGAGAGTACTGCGAGAAGTTGGACTCAGAAGTACGCAATGGGTTGAGAGCGGGAAGCTGCGGCTCTAAGGCTGCGAGCACGGGTGGGTTTGGCAGGACGTGAATGCGAGTATGACGTCTTTAGCATTTATGCGAAGCTGAGTGGGAGGTAAAGATGACGGTTACCAGATGGCCCCGAGGGTCCTGATGATGGGACTTGGAGATATTTGCGTTGTGGAGCCATTGTGTATGTTGCAACAACATATTGATAGGGTAGTGAATGTGTGCTGAGGGGTTAAGTAGTGAGATAAGTTAAAAACTGTTTGGTGCACGTGTGTGGCATCTTGTGGTCGAGGTCGTAAGGATCATAGGTGCACCACTGCCTTGCTGTTGCAGCGTTCATACGTTTGCCAGGTTTCATATATTTATGAGAGGAGATGGCATATCCTGTGTGTTGGTGCGCATCTTGTGCTGTTTTGGGTGGAATCAGGACCGCATAGTTGAGTGTTGAGAGAACAGAGGTTGGCTGGTCATGTGATGGGGTCTTTGGATGTCTGTCGCAAGTGTATACGTGAGGCAGGTTCCAATTGCTAATCTCAACTCCAGTGTGGACGAGGGAGGAAAGGAATTCTTCTGTTGAGGGCATTCGGGGTAGAGAATGGCGTCTTTATCCGTAGACATGGATGACTAAATAGGGAGCAGGCTGGAGGCGTGTAGGTAAGGCTATGTGTACAAGAGCTCCTGTAGTTCTTGTGCTTTTGCTGAAGTAAATAAATGCGTTGAACGTGCACTTTGTGTTGTGCTGTGGCAATGTGGCATGTAATTCGGATACATATCTTGTTTCTGAAATATGTGTGTGTTAATTCTAATTTAATTTACTACATTTATTTTTGTGTGTTTTTTTAAAATATTTGTGCCTGTATACATGCATGTATTCATGTGTATGTGAACGTTTCCCACATAAATTGCAGGCTGAGTGTTCTAAATTTAAATAATTGTTCATTGTGTGCGTTATTTACTGCAACGATTATTCATTGTGCATTTAATGTCTGATGATATCTTCTAGATTATAATTGCATTGCTTTTTTTTGGTTAAGTCAGTCTGATATTTATCTACATCGTCTGTGTAAATTTTCAATTCGAGTTGGATGTAATCCTTTTCAAGCTTTTAATTACTTTTATTAAATACACAAATATACATGTAAATCTTTCAATCTGAACATAAAGTGACAGTAGTGTGGACAAGGTGGAGCCATCAATGTCATATCTCTATTTTGTCTGTATGATCTTGCAGTTTCAAACAAGCAAATCAAGTGATTCCGTTTTTAAAATACACCATCGTCGATTGAAGTATACCCAAATTTTGTACCATTTTAGCAGTTATACTGTGATATCGGTGAAGCCTGCCATTATTATTCTGCTGCGGACGACATCGATTCCCGATTATTTATATGTACGACAAATTGAAGTGTATTGGCCCCGTTTGCGATAGGTATCTCAAAAATCAAATATACATGTGAACATAGATACATTTATTTTTATTTTTATCTGCTTTTGTTTCTGTAAACAGTGTGATAACCACAGTTTCTATCATCCAGCACAGTGTAGGTTTTAAGTTAGGATTTGTATCAAATGTTAGTGTTTAGTAACAGATACAATCATTTGTAACAAAATACTTTAGAGCTGTGTTATATTAATCCAGAAATAAATAAATAAATAAATTTCAAATATATGATGTTTATACTATTTTTGTATTGAAATAATTTTCTCTATGATCTTATTTACATTAGTTAAAATTTCAAGTTAAAAAACAATAAATGATTTTAACTTCAATACAAGTAGTAGAATCACTATCAATGAAATCTTTGACAATGGTTATGTAGGAATATAATAGTAAATAGAAATGAAATGAGCATTGGAAATTATAAGATGCTCAATATGACTTATGCCTTAATTCACTAAGTATACTCCTAAGTGACTCATTTACAAGCTATCCTATGGTTCAAACCTTCATGGTCCATGGCATTGTAGACTTGGTCATTTGAACTATTAGTTGACTTATCATATGACTACAAGACAATTTGTAACATGTGCTTCTTTTCAACAACGTTTAGAAAATATGTCTTTCTTGTATCCTTGGCAAGAATTATAGAAAAAGAGTTCCTAAACGTTCACGAACATAGATGACACACATTCTTGAGCTTAGTCACAATTACTTGTGTAGACCTCTTCTATCAATAACAAAGGATAAATACATTCTCACATTTATTGATGAGTTGTAACAATTTATGTAAAGCTAAAAGTAAAATATTCTATTAATATTAAAATATTTAAAATTTATTGTTGCAAAAGAGTTGACTTCCACTTTTGCTTGCCTACAAATAGATTAGAAAGAAGAATAATGTCTAACAAATCTTGAGAAATAATCAATTCAAACAACAAATGAGATTCTTGGTACCATTTCTAGTATGGTTGTAATATACAAGCTTCAAGTGAAATAATTTTCTAAGAATATAAATAAGTGTTGGATTAATAGTCTCAAGCATTCATTATCTTGCTTATGTTAACAAGTCCAACTTAGCCTAGAATCATTGAATAAGTTTATCAAATCTTATCATTGCTATTAATATTGCTAGTAAATAGGAAAAAGTGTTGGTAGCAAATACTTATAGATATATCATGCTCATATTGATAAGATCACACAAAAACATATATAATATTTTCTTATTTTTCAATAAAATCATCTGTTTGATCCATATTGGTTTTTCCAATAATAAGAAGAGCTAATGGATCTTTTTTAGAAGAACAATTTCCTCAAATATTTTTTGTGTACAAAATAGTATTGTATTTAATCTATTATTGCTTAAGTATAATTTTTTTTTAAAGGAATATTGAATGATATTGTGTTTCTTCAAACAAAAAATAAGAGATATAATTGGTGAATGTGAAAAATGTTCATTATTATTATTATTATTATTATTTAATATTTCATATGAATCAAGTTGTTCACAGAGCAATAATATGCATAAATTTGGAGTACATGGTTTGAAAATCACTAAATTAGAACAAGTTTGGAAGTAAACTTATCAATTGTTATCACATATGTAAAACAAGGGTCACAAAGTATATATCTTCAAATACTCTAAAAAAAATTTAATCTGTAAAAACATAAGGTAAATTATAGCATACCATAAAACTATATTTAACCTAAATTCAACCTGGATCTAGAGATGAATATTTTACTATAAGAAGAAATTATTTGTTTTATTTATAGAAGATATTGATTTGGAGACTAATACATAATATAATTAATTGTATACTTTTTAAAAATTGGACAATGTTTCAAAATCACTTCTGGATTCTTATTGGTTATATTATATGATTAATATTGTAAACTCAACTCCCTGTTTCTTATGTTTTGATTTTCTTGTATTAATCCTAATTCTAATCTCTTTATTAAGTTTGTATAATTTTAAACTTATATATATATATATATATATATACTTATGCAAATTAATTGTTCATTTTTTCTCTTAATATCTAAATCTCAGAACCAATTTATTCTATTATGCATACAATGTATGTTTAAATTAAAAGCTCCTAAATCATCAAAGAAATTTGTCAATAAAGGTTTAGTCCATTCAATGGATATTGAACCACAAATGATCACAAGAATGTTTAATCTATTTATTCTAATCTTTTTACATCCAATAATGAAAACAATACATATTTCAAACAAAATCTACCAAAGAAGATGTTTAAATCACCAAATTTATATACAACTTATGAACAATTTATAAACAAAGTAATATGTTATTAACTAAAACAAAGATTACTTTAATGACCATCTAATCAATAATTTATTTGTATTATTTAATGAATATATTATGTATATTAATCCTATCTAACAAATAAATATCATCTTCCACATTATCTTAAACGTCAATCTTGTTTTATTATCACTTTCTTTATTAGAAATCGCTTCCTCTATTTTTAGAGAGATGGAAGCATTATGAGTTCCTCCCATTAGAAGGAATTTAAAGTTAAGAAAGCAAGGCTACTTGGCAATTGGGAGAGTGATTTACAACCCCATACAGTCAATTCTACATGATTATGAAAGCTCTCTCAGTCTCTCAGTTTAGATGCTCATGTTCTAAATTCTTGAGGTTGGTGCAATAACTTAGATTTAAGGTTTGTATATTCTTCAATTTTACAAGTGACAATAAAAGAGCATCAAGATTCTTCAATAGTCATAAACAAAGGTATTTAAGACATATTATTGCACCATCTTCCAACTTTGGCAAAGATGCAAGTTTATCACATACTTGTAAATCAAATCTTACAAGAGCTAGAAAGCCATCTTTTCTACCAAAAGAAGTTGGTAAAGCCTCCAAAACATCACAATCAAAGATATTCAATCTCACCAAATTTGGAAGATGATCTAGAGTTGGAAGTGAGACCAACATTGAGCATTGTATAAAGAAAGCAGAAGAGGGAGGGAACACAAGCGGTTTGGAAGAGAAACCAACCCCCACATGAAAGCTCAAGGTATTTCGAATGCTGCTGGTCATCACTCAACTCTGGAAACTCTGGAAGTTGCCAACCATTTCCAATGAACTTCAACTTCTGGAGCCTCTTTGATGCCGTCAGCTGGGAACAACATTGTTTCCAAGGAATTACCATTCTAGACACTCGAATGTTCCAAGCCAACCAAGTTGACGAGGTCCCACACCACTAATTTCCTTCTGAACATTTTGGAAAGTCCCTCCCAAAGACTCGTTCTGAACAAATGCTTACTTCCATCAATATACAGGATTTACAACCTGGTGAGGTGAATTAAATTGGAAGGTAAGTAAGTGAGACGATCACAGCATTCAAGATACAGCTCCTCCATGCCGACCAACTTCCCGATTGATTGTGAGAGCGTCTCTATATTCGTCCAAGTCAAACTGACAGAGATTTTATGTCTCTAACATTCTTCAGTAGCGAATTGATCTCAGTCCTTAGATCCAAAACGCGGATGCTGTGAAGATTGTTGAAGAGTTTCTTGGAAATTGACCTCAAAAGATTGTCTCGTAATAGAACTTGGAGCTCTGGGGCATCCAGTTTGGCAGGTTGCTCCTTCAGCTTTGTCAACATGAGAGACAACCTGCAAACTAAAAGACTTGTCCTCCTGCCTCTGCCTAGATCCTTGATGAGCGGGAGACCAACACGCCCACCAGCCTACACGCTTCTAGGTTCGGATCATACTCAGACTTCTCTCCCACAATTCCTTTCCCTCTCTACAACGGCAACAAATCTTCGTATATCCCAACTTGGCAATCCTTTAGTCTTTGATCGATACTTCCAAGCTCATCAAAACTGAGTTTGAGTCAACTGTGCAGCCGCATTTTGTGATCCTTGTCTAAAATATCCGCATATTTTGCTTCTACAAAGACAACTCCTAAAAGCCTCGATTAGCTTCCCTGCAAACACACTGCCAATCACTTTGAGCGCCAGCAAAAGTCCACCACATTTGCCCATCACGTCCTCAGCTAGCTTTTTTAGCTCCAGAAACACACGATTGGTCCCTCAAAGTGCTTGCCATCAGAACAACTTCCAAGTGTTCTCTTCATCTAGCAACACAAATTTAAGCTTTGTCACATGGTTTTTGTCCAACACCTACTCTATGCAAGTGGTGACGAGGATTTTGCACCCCGCTCTTGAGAGGACCACAGATGCCACCGAGCGTAGCACATTTTCTTCCCAAACATCGTCCAGGACAACAAGCATGTTCTTCTTATCCTTAAGATCCTCACTTAGCTCTGTTTTCATATCATCCATGGGAATGTTTTGGCGGGCATCTGAGCAATCAGTGATCTTCAATGAGGTTGTGGAAGAGACTCCCCACCGACAAGTCTCTATTGATAGTGAACCAGAAGCAACCCCGTGTGAAGTGCACTCGTTTGGCATTGTCATAGAAGACTTGCTGAGCGGCAAGCATCTTCTCTGCCCCACCTATTGCCAAGAACCCTATCATGAGTGTGTTCTGGTCCAGTAACAACTTCTTTGCTTCTTCCACATTCCCATCTCTTCCGAACACCTTCTCCATATCCACGCCGCACGGCATGTTAGTGGAGGTGGAGACTTTTGGCAAAGCACTAGTATGTGTGGAAGTCAAGCGGATGGTATCCACTTCACTTGTGATAGATGATATCGCAGCCATTACATCCTCTGACTTTCTTTACCCGTATTGAGACTTGTCAAGTGCTAATTTGGTAGCACAGGCCAACTTCAACCTCTCTAAATGAAGATAAATCTCATTTGACTTTGTTTTTGTTCATCGAGCAGCTTCATCATATTTGCAGAAGTCTCCGAGAATACTGCAAAACCCACAATTGAAGCTTGTGACAGAATGTTGCTTAGCAGCTCCTTCTCCTTCACCAGCTATCTGGAATTAAGAAATTCAGGAATAGTGAAACAATTCCTTTTCAGGGCTTGCAACATGTGCTTCAAGCAATCTAACCTCATGCGCAAACCCTTCAACCAATTTCCCACCGCAAAGTTAGCGGTAGATGGATTAATGCTATCTACAATCGGCTTTAGCTCTATCAGCATCGTCTCCAGCTCCGCTGTGTGCTTGTTACATTTCTATTCCAAAAGCGCCACCTCCTTTACCATGTTACTCATGAGCAAACTACACAACATGGTGATGAAAGGAGGAGACATCAATACTTATCTATCTGAAGCAATGGACATCAGGAACCAACTGAAGGCGTTCAGGGAGGTAGTTGAGGACAAGACATTGAACAATATTGTTCTCAATGGACTACCAAGGAGTTACGAGATGGTAATCCAAAGGATCACGTACATGACAAGCCCATCCTTTGAAGAAGTTATGAAAAAAATCCTCACATAGACACACCAAGTGGTAGTGCGAGAGTAGAAGCTCGAACAAGACAAGGCACTATTAGTACACTTCTAGCGACCGTTCTTTCCAAGATGAAGAGGTTACTTCTAAGAAGAAGGTCGAAGAGGACGCAGCTATGGTCGAGGATCTGTACCATTCCACAACAACAACCATTATCACAATACAACTGTAATTCTCAGCTGAGAGGAAATGCGTCTGGACACCATTAGGGTAACCTTCCAACTGCTTATCCTAATAAATCTGGACAGTTTAGAAGTCCCAGAATTGTAGTATGCTATACATGTGGAAACCTAGGCCACATTGCGAAAAATTGTTCTCACATGAAGTACTATCCTAGTTCAAACTACAATAAAGGAAACTATGCAGGAGTGATAGAGTGGTCTTCACATGCAAATTTGACCAAATACCAAAATCAGCATTGGTACATGGATTCTAGAGCTAGTAATCATGTCACAAGAGTGAGAGCAAAACTACAATGGATAGAAGGGAACTCATCTGGTCACACTGTAAAAATAGCCGACAATGGTGTTCACCAAGTTGGAGCCGCCGGCTCATCTATTGTGAAAATAGTCTCAAGTAAAATAAAGTTGGGAAATATTCTATATGTGCGGACTTTGACACATAGTCTCTTATTAGTAGGATCATTGATTGATCAAGGTCATATCATAGTGTTTACCAATTTGCAATGCATTATTCTGAACAACCACAAGAAACAGATAATATTAGCCTTAGGAAGACGAGATCCATCAAATGACCTCTGTAGATTTACAAACAAATCATTGGAAGCTAAAGTAAACTCAATATTATTAAAATGAGATATACGACTCTGGCACCAAAGATATGGACATCTTCATTACGTAGGTCTTCAGCACCTTTCAAGAGCAGTAAGGGTCATTGGACTATCCATGCTTGGATACACGAAGGAAATCTGTGGAGATTGACTTGTTGGACGCCAACACACAGAGCGCTTCTCAAAGACAACATCACATAGGAGCACATAAGTATTGCAACTAATTCACTCTGACCTTGTTGGACCTGTTCAAACTCCGTCATTAGTTGGATCAAGATACTTTGTTGTCTTTATAGACAAATTCTCCAGGAAAAGTTGCGTTTACTTTATAAAGAATAAAAGCGAGACATTTGGAAAGTTTAGAGAGTTTAAATCAAGAATAGGATCCAAAACATGCAAGAAAATACTGATGCTACAAACAGACATGGGAGGGAAATACCTATTACACGAAGTTAACAACTTCCTAACAAACCATGGCATAGTAAGGCAGCTAACTATGGCAAGGACACCTCAAAAAAATGGAGTGAGTGAAAGATGGAACAAAACCTTGGTTGAAAGAGCTAGATCAATGTTGGCTGTCTACCAATTGCTCGGATTTCTGTGGACAAAAGTCATCAATATAGCCAACTACCTTGTAAATATAAGTCCCACAAGAGCTTACCATGGTACTACACCCAAACAAAGATTCTTGAAAACAAAACCTAGAGTGGACGCCCTAGCATACCTACACATACCAAAGGAGAGTAGATCTAAATTGGACAACAAAACACTACGTTGTATCTTCGTAGGCTATGATGAACACTCAAAAGCGTACAGAGTCTTTGATCCTGTAAAACGCAAACTCTATATTAGTTGTGATGTAGTTATAGATAAGAGCCAAGTAGGCTATGACAAAATAAGCCCTCAAGACTTTAAAATGGAAAAACTCGCCTCATTCCCAGATTAGGAATCTAGAAAAATTGAAGCCGCCAAACAAGTAGAATTCCCCGTCGCTCAAGACTTATCCGACAACGCACCTCCAACTTCTAGTTCCACTAATCAATTTTCAAGTGATAGCAATGATGACAGCATTGGACACCACAACCACGCGCAAAGTTCACTTGCGCAGTTTCCAGAACACAAACTGACTTAATTGAGAGAAAGATAATACCAAATACAAGAACAGAGACCAAGGAGCAGATTCATTGACAACTATTTACTGACGACAGAAAGAATAGAATTTGAACCTGAAATCTTTGAACAAGCGATTCAACACAAAGGATGGAAAACCACGATAGATCAAGAGGTAGATTCCATAACACAAAATCAGACTTGGCATCTGGTTGATCTACCTGCGAGAAAGTCACCCATATCTACAAACTAGATTTTCAAATTGAAAATTGCATCAAGAAAACAGGCAAAAAAATTGAAGGCGAGGCTCGTAGCCCGGGGATTTGAATAAGAAGAAGAGATTGACTTTGGTGAAACGTTCGCACCTGTAGTTAGATAGTCCACCATTTGGAGCATAATTGCATTAACTCCAAAGAAACAGTGGAAACTGCAGCACTTAGACGTCAAAAGCGCTTTCCTCAACGGGAAAATTGATGAAGAAGTCTACATGACAGTACCTCCAAGGTTCCAGAACGAAATGAGACGAGGCAAAGTCTATAAATTAGAAAAGGTATTATATGGGCTATGTCAAGCCCCAGAGCCTAGTACAGCAGGATTGATGGATACCTTCAAACACAAGTACTGACCAAGAGCAAAGAAGACCCAAACCTATACTTTTCTATTAGCAATGACAAGCATACTGTGGTAATATTCTATGTAGATGACATCATCATAACAACCAAAAACGACATAATGCAAACATTTGAAATAACCAACTTGGGTGATGCAAAGATTTACCTTGGAGTAGAGCTAATATACGACAATTGTGCCATTTATTTCCACCAACGAAGGTACATCCAAAAATTGCTGGATAAATTTGGGATGACCTCTTGCAACTCCTTACTAGTATCAATGAACCCGAAATGAAAACTTCAAAAGGAGACTAGAACTCCTGCAATTGACCCACACATGTACAAAAGTTTAGTTGGGGGGCTGCTCTATGCCACCATGAATCGCTGGGATATCCAATACGCAATTGGCTGTGTCTCAAGATTCATGAGCAATCCACAACATGATCATCTAATCGCAGCCAAAAACGTATTGAGATACCTCAAAGGCACGATGAATTACAAAATACTTTACCCAACAACAAATGATAACAGACTTCTGGTTTTTACACATGCGGACTGGGCGGGGGAGATAGATACAAGGAAGTCAATGTCTAGAATTCTGAATAAATTAGAATCAGCACCTATAGCCTGGACAAGTAAATTGCAACCCACGTTATTGTCTTCCAACGAAGCAGAATATCGAGTTTTGTCGGAAGCAGCAAGAAACATAACCTACTTTCAACGACTATTACAAGAACTCCAGGTGAAAATACCAGGACCAACCCCCCCCCCCCTACTCTGTGATAATTTCAGTACTATCATGCTTGTTAAGAACCCAATCATGCATCAAAGAACAAAGCACATAGAACTAGAACATCACTATATCTGAGAGAAATTTGAAGAAAGAAGTGTAGAGGTCAGCTACATCTCTTTCAGCAAGCAAATCAGTTTACCAAACCCCTCGCACAACATCAATTTATTAGAAATAAAGAACAAGAAGGTCTTGCAAAACTGCCTATAGAAAACTAAGAATCTACAATAGAACCCAACATCACCTATCTGAGTTTTAGAGAGGGATTTAACTCAGAAGGTACAAAAACCTAAACTAAAAGACCTACAAAAACCTCAGCATCCTCCAGAGTCCAAAAATTCTTATGAAATGCCTCACATTAATCCAAAATCTATTCGGCACACTCGCACTAAGATAAATAAACCCGAGGGCAAACACCTCTATTGACTACATAAAATCTCCTAGCATTTATAGTAGAACCAAAACTACATTTTTTCTTCAACACCACCGCTTCGCCTTGAAACTTTATGGAGGGCTATCCTCCAATGACGAAGTCTTCGCCACCACCAAGAAATCAACCTCAACGATTGCATCAACGAATTCATCACCACACTCAGACTCTAACTCGCATTGTGCATGTGACTCTATCAACCGTCTGAAGAAATGGAGTGACAATAAGTCACACAGTCGTTGGAGCACTTCAACGAGTATCCACTATGCAAGGAGAAGAACCTCGACCTGCGATCAATTTTTTCAACTTAGAACACAATTCTTAAGAGCTCTAAAGCATAGATTAAAAAAAAAAAACAAAAAAAACAAAAAACAAACAAATGTAAAATAAGTCGAGCTTTGCTCCTAACAGGTTTATGTTCATAAGCTTGTTTGTAACAGTTGTGCCTCAACATGCTACTTTAGCCATGGCGGGGCCTTGCAAACAGTGCTTTTGAATCATTCCTTCACTTCTAATTGAGGTATCGCAGCAGATATCGTCCTTACAACACCGACTTCACATCCTCCACCGTGCAGATGCGAGCTGTGCAATTTGAAGTAATATGTTTTTGCTACGTGTCAAGTGACTACAAAATCTCATGGGTACTGGTGGTTTTGAGTAGTGAGCTGGCGTTGTAGATTTCCTCGCATCACCGCTTCGACGGCGTTTGTGCCTGCGGTTATCGTCACAGCCTCCGCCAGTTTTGTAGATCAGAAGGCCATTGAAATTAGATCATTTTCTAATTCAACATTGAACCTTGAGTACATATGACAATCAAAGCAAGGTTTAAGCAAAGGTGACTACTAAAGCCATTAGCAGTTCTGTAACAAGTTCAGTGAATGAGAAGAGAGGATACAAGTGAATATAATTTCATCAAATATATATACATATACTGATATTGTTTATTTGTAGCATTCAAATCTGAAACGCTTTACAAGGCTAAGAATTGATTTAAATGAAAAATAGACACACACTTGTTCATTTATTTTAGTATATTTTATTCAAAATAAAAACAGATAAAGTTCATGAACGTACCAATAATCTAGCTTACTTATCTAGTATATTTTTTTCTACTGCGAATATGAGGAAAATACATGTGTGTATATATCACAGAGGGCAGACAGATGTGAAGTATAAACAATATATTTACAACTAAATTACCAGACTTGTATCTGGGCTGAAGGGAATTAGCCACCACAATACAGCATTGCATAAGGGAGGATTGGACCCGTTGGATAGTGCGCGCCAATGTCGGTACCGATAGCTACAGCCGAGAATCTCCAGATCGGACACACCCAAATTGTTGAATTCGGTAACAAGCTTCATGAAACGACCCAAGTTGCCCTCACAATTCTGCGCGCATAGGTTCGGACCACATGTCGGCAACCTTACCACACTCATATTACCGACTTTCCGAAACAGCAACACGCAATGCAGAACTACAGCCATGCAATCAAAAGCCTCGGACAGCGCACCCAAAGCTTAGAAAATGCCAGTGCAGGACTGAATTGGTAACACGTGCATGAGTATCATAATGTGGTAGCTCGACTGCTGGATCTGCAATCCAACAGGTGGATGTGGATTGAGGTATAGCTTGGGCTCTTTGTTTTCCCTCGCCTTACTTTCCCGGAGGGCCGTCAACACTTTTGTATTCAGATTATCCAAACCAACCTTATACTTTCGAACTAAAGAAAGATAACTCTTGTTTAGGCGAGGGATTGAAGGACTCGGCGCGAAAGGTCAAAGACAACAGCGTTCAAAAAAATAACTTGAGAATAAAAAAGATTCAGATATATTTAGAATGATCTGCATGGAACTTCTACCGAAAATGATGGCTTTGTACGCTAGTCTACGAGAATTAAGAATCCAAATGCGATGCCTCACCTCTACATCGGGAGAAAATGGAGGCTGCGGATATATTCGTTGAAATTCCTGCAATGATGTACATGTTTTTAAAAAGGTCAAGCTCTTGGAATAGGAAGAGGAAAATAAGGATATTCTTGACACCAATGTTGTAGGTGACTAAACAGCGGCATCTGATGCTCGGCGGTGCATTGTCCCATGGGAACTGTCAATCTGAAATAAGTTTAATTGTTCAGCGCGGAAGTCATTCATGATCTTGACGCGATTACTTGGAGTCAGATTCTGGAAGTCCGATAAGAGTTTCAACGCTGTTGACACAAGAAGGGCATTTCGGAAGAAACATAAATAAAGTAATATACATTTGAAAAAGGATAATCTCGAGTCTTGGGAGTAACCGGGAAGATAATAACGGTTGCAAAATCAGCAAACCTGTCCCTGTTGCAAGTGTGTCGACAATTATTTGTGAAGACTGATATTTGTGAAAGCTTCCTCACTAGTACAGCGAAATTTACAGTTAATGTCACTCATAGATGTCGATCACGTTTACAATTCCGCTTCAGAATTTAACTATTGACACAACTCACGATTTTTCTGCATAACTGCAGAAAATGACTAGCTAAATGATAACCATCAAGTCTCCAAGACCACCCTGATTCTACTGAAAATCCAGAATGGATTAGCAGTGTCAATAACCACTGTTTACCAGCCTAAACCCTTATTCTCCTCCATCGTCTTCCTGGTAAGATAAAATGCAAATAGACTGATTGCATGAAGTGTACACTGGCAACAACCTCTTGCAGAGTTCGCACAGCCCCATTTGCCATCCCAGAGCTCAACACTCTTCAGCTTTGTTTCATCCGATTGTGCAGAAGGGTTAAACATCTGTCCGACTCCTTATCTCAATTTCCTGAGAACCACCAAGTTACCATTTCACTTTGATACAAAGGTTGCACCAACTTGTCCGCATTCACCAGCTATTCGAGATCTATTCAAGCAAAAGCAATCAGGTAAACATTTCAAAACGACTCACAGTAACACACATCAGACTTTGACCGACTGCAGGAACAAAAATCTGCACCAGCGCACCTAAACCGTATACTAATGACCAACCAAGACAATACATTCTAGGCCCAGCTCATATTTGAAAAGACTATGTAAAGGTAACTCTCTCACCATCAATGAGGTGGGACCCCACTCATATTGGGAGCCTGCTGGTGATGTTGCTGCGGTTGTTGGTGAAGGTGCTGCTGTTGCTGTTGAAGTATAAACTGGTGCTGTTGCAACATATAAGCGTTATATTTATCTGTATTTAACGCCTGCACATTAAGCAAACAGCGGATAAGACTTAGCGCCACAGACGCCCAACAGAAATGCCAGTGGTTTACGCAGATTGCGAGAAATCACTTCAGTCACAAAGAATGCTGCCGCTTTTAAACCCTAACCTGAGTCATTGGCATTGACTGATGCTGATGAGCTGTGTAAGTATTGAAATCCATATCACCGGGTTGTTGATAGCGGAGGTCATGTGGATCAATCATGGAAGATGTACTTGCCATATTACCATTCAGAGATGGCCCTGCATGAGACTGCATAGACATCACTGCTCGTCCTTGTGCGGCCATGTCCATCATTCCCATCCCGAGACCCATTTGTACCATCCCCATAGAAGGAATTGCTCCCATCTGCGGCATTTGCATGTGCTGTAATCCAGGAGGCATAACCATTGGTGGCAACGTCATACCCGTCCTAATTGACATCATCTGCTTCACTCAAATTTAAAAATTAGTCCCTCAAATAAGCGAACGCACTATGTGCACAAACAAACGAGCCCTAAAAGTTTAATCTAATGGACGCTATTGTCACACAAGAAGCTCTCTTTACAATTCTCTATACAATAGCTTTCGTAAAGAGAATTGTTGAGCAAATACCTGGAGCTGAAGCTGAAGCATTTTTAGGTATTCAATTGCCTCATCCAGCATGGATGCCTTGTCCGTCTGCCATACACATACCACTTCATGATTATCTGGACTATGAAGAATGTAATAGAAAGTGCAAGTCATGAAATGTTGACTACAAAGAATGGCAATCAACATGTGCGCACCTTGTTAGAGTTTGGAATAAGCTCCTGCAGTGCTCTCATCTTCTCATTTATTCTGTCTCTTCGACGCTGAAAGGCCAAATCCAGAAGGAACACGATGAATGAGGAGATGGTCGAAGCAAATTCACCCCCTTGAGTTTGGGGGAAAGGGCAGCGATGTGTGTGCGTAATTATTTTCACATACACCAAAGAAAGACTGGAATTGCGAAGGATCAACTTACTCTCTCTGACTGATTGTGAACTTCAGCAGCTCTGCTTCTTTTTGTGGTACTTACACGACCGGTTGTTGCAGGTTTTTGTTTGGTGTCCACAGACTCGTCTTCCATGTCCTGTGATTTATTAAGCAAAACTACTCAGTGAAAAACAGAACGATGTCTCTATTGTAACGTGTACGTCAGCTGTCTTTGTGTTAGCAAGCATGACGTTTATGATACAACACACCATCTGAGATCAACGACTACTTGCTGCTTCAGCAACTTCAGTTTCACAGAAGAATTGTACTCACTTCACTTTGGCATTCGGGTTCTTCTCTTTCGCTTGACTTCCTTTTCGTGCCTGTAACAGGCTCTTTCGGTGGTTCAGCGCTAGTCGCATATCTACCTGAGGAGGATGTGATGGTAGGCTCCTGAATATCAAGGTGTTGTGTACAATGAGAGGCTCCCTTTTCAGAAGAGGCTAGAACGGCACCATTAGTCACACCTGATAGCCGGCAGGTTTCTTGATCAGGAGTTAAACTCTTACAATCTCCTCCAGAAACAACACAATCACGATCTTTCGTCGGTGACAAACCAGGTGCGGATGGCCATCTAGATTCCTCAACATTATTGATCTGCTCCCTTTCCAAAACTGCAGGTTGTGTCTTCACTTCCTGGTGGGATACCAACGGCCCCTGTCCTGTGGTGGTAGACTCAGCAATTGAAGACTCTGTTGATGTACACGCCTCTATGATCGGTCTACAACCAGGAAGACCCTGCTGCTGTTTGAAACGTCCACAGGGCGGGGGGGTGCAGTTCATACCTGCCAGACTATGCAAATTTGCTTTGACCATGGCTGCAGGCCTCGAAAAGTGAGAGAAATTCATGGATCCAGGTCTGCTGGCTTGAGGCGTGTTGGACGAATTCGGTATCGGAGATCCAAGAAGCATTCGAGGGGGTAACATCGGACTGGAAGGGGATGCGGACGTGCTTGTGGATACTTTTGCAGACGTCAAGTAACTTGTCGCGCATTCACTGGAACCATTTGGTGAATTGGGATTATGTGGTTGTGGCCATCTAGGAAGAGAAGAATGTTGTTGCGGAGAGTGAATTGTACGCACTTTACTGAAGGCCTCCACTCCAGCTTGAGGAAAAAAACCTGCCGCGCGGCCAGCACCTAACAGCATCGCAGCATCTGCAGTGGTCCCTCTGTTACTTCCACCATCGAGCCCTGAAGCTCCTGAAAACGAAATGCGCGGCGATATCTTGGTAGATCCATGTGCAAAGGATTCTTTAAGCAATTGCGTGTTGGCATCTGGAAGCTCCCCAAAGAAGTCAGAGCAGTAATTCCTCTCCAAGGTATCATCCAGTGGATACTGTAACCAAGACACCATTTCGTCGCTATCGACATCGATGTTGTGGGGCGGATGTGGTTCGGTGGCTGTTTCATTAGCCACAGCCTCTGGTGAAGCACCAGTCTTTGGAGTATCCGGTTTACAAGGGGTCACTCCATCTTCAGTTTCCTGTCCACTGTTCCACCCCGATGAGTAATTAACATCCCACTGTGACTTGTTACCTTTACAACCTTGACCATGCATGCCTACATGTTCATTATCATTCCAACCCACTCCCAACGTATCCTGATCGGGCCTGACACAAACACCAAATGTAACCAGCTCGTGAGACCAAACCCAATGTCCGCAATTCACACCGATAACACGAACAAGTCAATCCACGATAAGAAGGTACTTCGACGCTTACACAGGTGCCAATGCTAACTGAGAGAAGTGGATCTTCATTGACCTCACGTCCTCCCCTTTCCAATTCACTGGTCCATGAAAGTCATTTGAGGGAATCACGACATCGAGCATGTCGTTATTTCTGTCCCACTCTGGCACACAGAGACTCATAGTCCGACAACTGCATCAAATCGCCACTACAAAATAAATTTAGAAATTTGCAAGTTCCTTCCAAATATGAATCTGGCTTCATTGAAATTATACATGGTCGAATTAATGAACATCTCCAACACATGTCCTATTCATTCACACACATCAGATCTCACTGCTGGACCCTTATTCGCCATAACGTTCCTCACCAACCAGATGACCTAAACAGGCTCCCCAAGAAGTTTAGCGCCCTGCATCATTTAGTACCAAAATTGTGTTGACCATCTCCAGTACAACTATAACTCAAGAACAAGAAGAGCACAAGAGACGACAGAGACGGGCCACCGCAAATTCCAGTCACTTCGCTGTCGAAGAACTGGTGAGGTCGAAACACGGTACCGAAGCTTCGCGACTCACATTCATCCTTGAAGGAGACCCCCCCTTTAAATCACCCAAGCTACGTCACCATGAAACAAGAACCCGTCCTTCCATTTAAGTTGCAGGCTTGTGACTCTATCTGATTTGAGCTGCTAGAGTCACAAGCCAATATCTAAAATGCCACACAGATCCTGCGACCAATACTGTTCGATTTGACCCTCCACCACAGACAAACGGTTTCTCAGAAAAATTAAAAATAATTGATGCGATGACCACTTTAAAACTGAGATGACAAGTTCCGAGAGTCACCAGTTATCCTGCACCACAATCTTTGTTTTTGAGGGCACTCAAGGCGCCCTTCGCAGCGTAACAAATTTGAGCAGGACACACCACTTCGCTTACGAAGTCTAAACCAGCCAAGTTCTAAGCCCCCACGTTCAACGCTCCCTACCAACACATCACCCTAGCCTCCACACCCGACTTCCAGCCCAGCCACAACTTCACAGCCTTTTCCACAGAGCATCCCACGATACCACCCGCGCATTTACACATTCACCACCATGGAATCAAGTAATCCTCTCCCTGGCAGTATTGCTGCACTCCACTCTCCTCCTCAAGGACCACTCTCTCACCGCAACTGGTGTACCACTCCCCTCGCTGTCACACATTTCAAACCTCCGCCATCGCTCAAACCCACCCCGAATCACATCATCCCACAATCTACAATCTCTTCTCTTCTCCTATTACAATCGTCTCACGCCCCACTTCAACCCCACAGATGCATCATCGACCCACTACCCACCCACCCTCCCTAGCTCCCCAAAACGACGATGCCAATGCAGCGGCACAGCTGGCCCTCCCAACCCCACGAGACTACTTACTTACAAAGAAAGCTACGATTTAGTGACCATAGTAAAGAGGAACCAAGACTAGGCCAAATCACCACCTGATGAAGAGACGTGACCAAGAACTCAATGAACCATCATCGCAAATCACGACCCCTCTCCTCCTTCCCCCCTCCTTTCCTCCCTCTCCTCGCTCACGCTCTCTTTCATTCATTCATTCACTCACTCACTCACTCACTCACTCATTCACTCTTTTCCCTCTCTCTCGCTCTCTCTCTCGGCTTGTGCCCTCTCCCCTGCGTCGTGAACGCTGTAGAGAAAGTTTGTTTGTGCGAATCAGCAGTGGCTATGTTGAGCAGTCTCATCCCTGTCGTGTCCTCCGCTGTGGCCGTTCCCTGCTTCCTAATAGGCTTTTCCGCTTCTTCTTCTGCTTCTTCTTCTTCTTCTAAGTGCTCTGCCTCGAAGCAGATCGACATACAGCGTCCCAAATGTAGTGAGCCAGAGGACATAGCCGACGACGAAGCAGCAGCAGCAGCGATGGCGACGCTGCGCAGTCCAGTGTCCGATCCGAACCTACCCGAAGCTGGATCCCAGGCTAGGGAGTTGCCTCGGCATGGGAATAGGGTAGGAGCGACATCCTTCCAGCTCTGCGTCGGTGCCAGACCTCCCCCGCTCTATCCCCACCCAACCATTCTCCCCCCTTTCCTATTATGCCCTCCTCCTTCCATCCATCCATCCATCTACCCATCCATGTATTCATCCGCACATCCGCGTATTCGTTCACCTGTTCGTTCGTTCTTTCATCCATCCTTGTGCTCATTCATTCATCTGTGACACATTCGTTGCACTAAAAATCTGGGCTCTCCCCACCTCGTTCTCCAACTGAGGACTCATTTGGTTGTCCAAAATAAATAAATAAACTCCCTATGTTTTTAATTATTTATTTATATGTGTTTATTTTTTAAAAAAAGAACCCTCGATTCCTATAGTCGTAAAAATCAAATTTCGTTTTTTTATTACAAAAAATATTTTCTCAAATCTACATTGTGCTTTTGATTGATACTTACAAGATAATCTAAAATGCTTTTTTTCTTTTCATTTATTTTGATAATTTTCGGAACCGAATTTAATTTGTACTATTCAACAACCGCATTACACTGCCACATGATGGATGTATCAAAAGTATTACTATATATATATATATATATATATATATTCTGCTATTATCATTGGTGGAAAGTCGAAGTGTTTTTATTTCTTGCGACCCAAAAAGATACCAATAGAAAAACAGCAAAATCATTTCTTTAACAAAAGTTAAAAAATGAATTCTTGCAATTCCATACATTTAGTTCATATACCATGTATTACATAATTGAATATATATATATATATATATATATATATATATTCACAAAGTAATAGTTTTCTTTTTCTTTTTTTCAAAGTTTTCTAGAACTATATTTCCACCCTTATTTCTTTTTCTTTAAAAAAAATTTTAGAAGATCCTCAGAATACTCGTGCCTGTGGCTGTGCTTTATTCTCACTCACTTCAATCGATATGTTGATATTTCCTTGGTCTAAAATGCCTCCAGTGGTTAGTTCTGCACCACACTTTTGTTGGTCGGAAAAATAATGACCCAAGCCTCTCAATTCAAAACATGAAAATTTGTGGCACAAAAAACAAGTTTGCAAGTAAAGGACGAGAATAAATTTTTAAAATTAGAAATTAAAAAAATTGAAACGAGAAGTTTTTCAAAAAAATGATAAGTTAATAAATAAGTGAATATGTAAAAGAATTTGGTTCCATAAACAACCACTGTGCTTTATACAAGTTTTTCTTTTTTCTTTTCTTTCAAAATCAGTCAACAAAGTCCTTCCATTTTTACAAGAGTGCTTGTCATGGAAGATTTCATGTCACTTTCTCATTCCTATTCATGTCTTGTACAAAAAGAAACATTCCCACTTCCAACCCAATAAATGAAAGACGAGTAGGTGTGTAAGTTTGTAAGTGGACGTGTTTGTATTTTGCCAATTTCCCATTTTCCACAAGATAATGTGTGAAAAATAGCACTTTTATTTATTTATTTTAGGGGTTGTCCATTCCACCCACACACATTGGGAACCAATGGGGCGTGTATTTGATAAAAGACCCAAAATTCAAATGATTGTTACTTGCATGTCAAGCCACGAATATAAGATTTCCAAGGGGAAGAAAAGGTGAGATGATCTCCGGGACATGGAGGAATGTTGTTGTGGGTCATCTAATCTAATCTTAGAATATAGAAATTCAATTGAGGGGCGGTATTTAAATTAGGGCACGGTTTCTAAAGCTAGGAGCGCCGGCTCATAAAAGCCTTTTGGATGGATGTATTCATGGATGAATACAGCGTGTTATTCATTCATCGACGTGTCCGCGTTGTGGAGGAGCGGCGTGAGATGAGATAAAGTGGGGAAGGGCGATGCTGAGGATGCGCGGAAGCAAGCCATCGCCAGTGGCCGCGGCGGGCGGCGACACACGCTTGTGATGACCGCATGGCGATGAAGCAGCGATGCGGTGTGTCGCGCTTCCATGGTCTCGGCCGTTCGATGGGGGCGCGTGGTTTCGCGAAAGTGGATTTAGCGAAAGGTTGCAGTGATTTTCGGGAGGGAGAAGTGTTTTTATTGTCTCGGGGTTCCAGTGAATTGTATCCTACTGTTGTTAGGGTGCGTCGATTGGATGGACCGGACCCTCGGACTCGCCCTTCGGATTGGACTGAGAGTTAATCCGGGTTAAAAAAAATAATTACACGTGCCGCCTTGCATGTGCTGCTGCTTTGCGGTGGAAGCTGACAGGTGAGGCGCCGCAGGCTGCAATGGAACAGGATAACAGTGTGCTCAAATTTTGTCCTACTTTCTGGTTTCTATTTTTAGAACACATGTACGATGAGTTTCTTGCCACTCGTGACTGCTAGAGACACTTTGTGTTGGACTCGACCACTGCATACACATTGATGAATTGCACAGTGAAAGATATCTGTGAGTCGGGAGCTGACGCATGTTGGAGTTTAGATAGCAGGAATGGTGCCTATTCAGCGAGGGTGCGGTAATTCAATGAAGGATTGATTGTCTGGTTCTGCGCTGGGATTTTAACGCGGTTTCTTACTCCGCGCTTTACTAAAGCACTGACGCTTTTTCAAGGGCCGAGCTCATCCTTGATTTTGATTCTGCTTCTTCGAACCCCCATACCCCCTGCAGCGGAAATCGACAATACTGCTATTTTCCTTCCACGCACTGCCCACATGCCTTATTGCCCTCAAATTGGGATCCAATACAGAAAAATCTGTAAGGAGGGTGGCGTAGGGTGATCAAAGAGGCGTAGGCTTCCTCAGTGATAAATATCCAGTAGCTACTTGTAAGCGACTCATATTAAAGCTAGTGATATGGCTAGCACTGAGGCAGATCCTCGAGTGGCCAACAAAACTGCATTTCAATCACATCCTCTTGGATGAGTCTCATTGCTGAGCGGAGTCCTCTTCCCACCGCTGTGTCCTGCTACACCGAGCGTTCTCCGCCAAGTGTGTTGCGCCATGATTTCCTGTAGTCGTGGTAGCAAGAGAAGGGAGAGCCGCCATGCTCGTACCTGCACAGAAGCCACCCCTTTCAAGCATCCTCAGCTACTCATTGTTCCATTCATTAACTATGTACTAGAGGAGTATGCAATGGATAGTAGCACCAGATGGTTAGATTCGAAGCGTTGTAACTTTGATAACTACTTGTAAGTAAATTATACAACGAGGAGTGGCCCACAAACAAAAAATATATCCCAGATGCCCTGCAAGACCCTAGCCCCTGGAACTGCGAGTAACCAGAGGGACAAAAAAAAACAAAGTCGTAGGGTTGTGATGATGGGTGCAGCTCGTGGAACTGACCTGGGTATGTAGGTCCTGTAAGGAGCATAAATGGCTGCTGTAGATATCAGCAGGAGCCTGTGACATCCTGCCGGTGATGAGCTAGCGAGCGGCGGACGAACTTTGACCTCGCAATTAGCACAGGAATAGGCTTAACAACCCGATCTGGCAATCCTACACGGACCTCCTCCATCACGCCCCGATTCGTACTAGAGCGCACTGTTCTTGCCATGACTCGCAGCGTAAGCAGGGATGTGATTCTTAACAGCTTTGCTGAATAGAGTTGGGCAGTTCAATAGTCATTGGTTGGTATTCAGATGAGGATAATATTCCTCGATAGTCGTGAACAGAACCCTGAGAAAATTCCAACTATTCAAGCTGACAATTTAGAATTTATGTGGTGGGCTGTCCACAGCATCAACGGAGGTCGCTGCCGGCTCCTGACCCGTTCTGGATTAATTCGCAAAGCTGTACTTGTTCCCTAAGAAGACTGACCTCGCTACGGTTAGCGCAGGAACCTTCCAGTAGCTATCAGCGGGGCTCTACCGCAGTAGTGGGCTGATTGAGATGATCGGCTGGATATCAAAGCAGTCTCGGTGGTGAAAGGACACTCTCAGCACAGTGGGGCCTTGTGTAAGGTGCAGAGGGTACGTTACGGGAACACGTACCGCAGGTCCATGAGCCGAAAGGACGTCCAGGAATTTTCTCTGGATAATGAATTGTTCAACAGTATACACAGAATTGGAGAGCAATCATGGAATCTAGAGCATTTTCCCAGCGACAATGTTCGAGAGGTAGCAAGTTACTTCACAGACTTTATACATTCAAAACGTTTAGAGGTGGCTGCTGGGTAATTGTTGGCAGTTAGGTCGTAAGTGTCTGCTTAAACCGTGAACACTAAAAACCAAATTGTTAGTTCAAGCGGCAAAAAATCATTTAAGCAGCACTCATACGAACAACTATAAAGTGGAAATGAGGGGACTTGGCTGGCCATGAAGACCGGGAATAGCACGTGAGAGGGATGCAAGGCAAAAAGCACGATAATCAACAGCAACTAACATGATAGTCTCAAACTGTAATCAAGGATCTTGTACATTGATTACGTTGTAAAACCAGTGCACAGAAATGAATGCATGCTTTTACAACACAGTATTCCCATCATGGTATTCCCTACTTTATGACACTATGGTTTATCTTCAAACTTTGAAACAAGGCACTGTCTAGGAGCCCGCCAATATATTCTCTGATGGTATTTCATCTGTGGTGTTAAGAGCTTGAATCGTCTCCAATCCTCCATTACAAGACGCAAGTCCATCAGCTTTCGCTGAAGCCCTGTGCAGCAGTTGGCATGCATCGTGCAGACCTGCTCGAAGTTGTTGCTGATCTGGGGTGACGTCAGAAACCATACTTGAATTAATTTCTTAGAGAAAATGAACACCTATTCGGCTAGATCCACTGACATTCAGAGGTCAGTTTTACAATGAATAGAATGCAAGACTTATTCAGCACCATCAAATTACAAGTGACATCGACAAACATGATCACCAGCTGCAAGCAAAGTTAAACAGTAGTGTTTGTGTGGGAAATACTTGCACGTCGTTCAAGATCTACATGCAGAGAGCAACAAGAAGGAAAACCTATTAAAAGAGAAGCGGGGCAGCAACAGCAGCAAGCGGGATATAATAAGTAAATAGATCAAGTGAATAGAATTGAATAGGACCACACAAAACAGCTTCCATGCGCTCAAGTGTATTTTTCGAGATGAATCTAAATGATGATAGAGGTAGCAGTCATATCACATTCACAAAATCGACAACACGACGCGTATCAACTACTGCTCAGGATTATACGCTTGAATGGGAGGCAATTGGTTAAGTGATAACATCTCCAACATCGTGCAGCTGATTAAGGCTGATTCTATACGGTATCAAAAGTCAAGAAACTGATTCAAAAATTGTGAAGGCATGTATTGAGGCACTTAGTCTCATCAAATCAATCAGTTTATACAACTCCAAGAACAGATCAAACAGAGAGTTTAGTGTAAGCCTTGCCTGGCAGAATCCGCTGAATTGGAGGGTGTCCAGGAAACGAAGCTGAAGACCAATATCCAGAAAGTCTTGATCTGTCTTAATTTTACCAAGCACATCCTGATCATGCAAACCTGGATGATCTACCCTTGACATGTACCAATAGTTGTAAAAGTCAATAGTGCGTTTGTTGGACCGTGCATACACAAAACCTCCATTTGGCCTATTATTCATGTCTTCAGGTATGCCTGTGTATGCATCGCATGCTATCTGAAAGTCCGCAAATTTGTCGAACCGAGGAAAGGGGTTACGAATCCACATAACATCTGCATCCTGCACAAAGGTCACGACACGCATCGCTCATAGAGGTTCAACAAAGTAACATAGATGTTGAGCTTGACATCAAATTATCGAGTAACTTATTGTATAATCCTTAAACATCACAGATACGATGATGAACCACAAATTTCTTAGATCACCAAACCCGTCGGAGAAGAAATAAACCCAAGCCAAGCTCGACAGGACGGTACCGTTCAGTCAAAGATACAAAGTTATTACCGAAAAGACAAAGTTGAACCCCAATTCGAGGACAATTTTGAGGAAGTATATCCTCCTCCACATCATTTTCAAGTAATCCTCGGTCATAAAAAACTTCTCCCCAGAAAAGTCGACATCCTCCGTCTTCAACATGTAGCAGAAAGCATGTAGCAGTTTACACTTATCATACGCCACCAGGTCCAAAGCAACGATCACCAGGTGATCAAGGAGCTGAGAGGTTTCTTCTCCAGAACGAAAGCTCTCCAAATACAAGTCTATCATTGTGTTGGGTTGCGCCCATGCTTGATTTAACGTTGTCAAAATTATGGTCCTATCAGGCATGGCGGCTCTCTCCAAAATATTCTCCAAACCTGGAAACTCAACACTAATCTGAAGCCAGAGAAATGCAGATGATTAGTGGCGAACTTCTGTCACATCCGATGCAGGTCCTCTACAGCAGCTCAAAGTAAATTATCATACACAAATGAATTAATAAAAAATCAAGCAATTACGGATATCGCATCTTTCTTGTTTTAGATTACAGGAACGCATAACAAGGAACCGTGAATTAATGCCACATCCCGGCGTGATCCCTATCAAGAGGAGAAAAAAGCACTGAAAAGTGCAGGAAAGGCCCACACCCACAGTCTTGAAGCTCCACTACCAAATGTAGCCCTCATATGATCCACTCTGGCTCAGCTAACGAAGCGGGATCAAAACACTACACACGGCAGCACTCACCCCTGCTCCACTAAAGTTCATCACTACCAATCGTCTTGGCACGCATACATCCTCACCCAGGGACAAGCAACTCTTTCTTCAAGAAAACCTCCAAGAGCGCACATACATGGTCACCGAGCTCAGCCGGGGCGCTCTCTCTCCTCCAGGGCAGTTCATGCCTGTCGCGAACCACATCACTGCTCTGGAATTGCGAATGGTACGCTTCAAAACCGCGTCTCAGACTGTGCTGCATCCATGATCCTCCGGCTGCATACATCATTACAGTACAGGCCACAGACACAATTGCGAACCACGTTATGACGGTCCTCACCTTCCATTGACTACTACTCCACAATCCCATCTCCTGCGTCTAAACCCAACTACTCATAAACCCTAAATAGGACAGTACCACCTGCGGGAATCACCCCAGTCCACCATACCCATCTCTAACTCCATCTCCACAATACCCAACCTCTTCTGGAACTACATAATCTCCACTCCACCATTTGCAACAACAATGCCTTCGGTGACACACGCTTCTTTCTATCCCGCGTCGTGCAGTGCTTCCGCGAGTGGATCCAAACTTCGAAACTCTAGCTGTAAAGCACTACTTCGTCGAAATCATGCAATAAGACTGTATGGAAGTGGGTATCTGGAGATGGCTTTTCACATGCACGGGACATGAAACTGGCACGCGGGGCGAAGCGAAGCGGACACCACCAGCACGGATTCCATGGAACCTGAGCTCTCTCTCAAGGTGCTTGCTACGTTCTCAAAGACATCCGGATGGATTATATCCCTATTTCCCTTCACACAGGTATCTGGATAATTTACATGTCTGTTTCGTTCACACCTGCTTCTGAGAGAGTTGGTACCTTCAGTTCTGTTCACACCTGGTTGGAATACCTTCGCGATTCGGGATGCTCGCCCTGGAATTGTACATTTGGAAGGGTTTATAAAAAAAAAAACTAGTTAAACTTGTACCATTGTCACAAAAAATATGCAAAAAATTAATTATCTTCATTCAAGGAATTATTCCTAAAATTTAACTATAAAAAAGCAAAAATTGTGGTAAGTCATTTAATCATGTGTTTTATACACAGATTTATATAGAGATGGCTGTTGCTTGATAATCAACACTTGCCTGAAAATCAACAAAGCAAAAGTCTGAAAGCCATGAAGAGCTCAAACTCTAAGTGCAAGTAAAATTAGAGTTGCAATAAGAGAGACATCATTATTAATGAATGTATCATAAATAATGTAATTATTAAAAAAGATAGTGGAAAAAAGCCGCATCACTATATACTTTATTAAAGAATCCTCTCTTCCAGCAACAACTATTCTAATGCATTGTATATAAGGCTTACTCAAGATATGTTTATTAAGACAACCAATCAAAAGGCCAATTTGATTCTCTAGTTTATCGTGTTGATTTATACCTCCTTGACATTGTTGTAGAAAGAGAGATTGCCTTGAAAAACACAAGGCCTTTGGCTCCTACTAATTGCCCTAATTTCTTATCAAAAACTTTCAAAACATATAAAATACTTAATAAAACATGAATTTTTTGTAAATTTTCTTACTATTCATATTAATATCAAATTCTTTCATTAAACGTTTATAAAACAAATATAAGAAAATCCATAATCTTCTTTGATAGTCCTTAAATCTCCTTCCAAAGAATGTTATTATGTTTTCAAAATTCTAAATCCTATTTTATTTCTAAATCCTAAATCTTAAATCCTACTTTTAAGTCTTAAATCTTAAATTTTATTTTATTTGAATTTTTTTTATTTAAAAAAATAAAAAATTAGATTAAAGATTTCAAAGGATTAATATCATAAATTACCACTAACTTGTGGCTTATTCTTTTTTAGAAGAAGCTATTAAGAGGATGAAAATATAGAAGGTTTAGACATCAAGTATCATATTATTATGAAAAAATATTATTTTTTTGTCCATAGACAATAAATGCCCTCATCATCCAACTTAATCCTCTAATGTAAGCATTGTAGGACCAACCTTCTAAATATCTTGAATAAATAAATTGATGATTTTTAAAAGAATATTTTTTTCTTCCCTCTCCTATATGCCACCATGAGGATTCAAACTCAAGAACTTCTAGATGCCACCTAAGCATCTTATCATCATTCCTTTCTATAAAATCCAAATTGCTACTTGATGTCTAAAGATTTAAATTTTCTTCCTTTAAACTTATTATTCAACCTCTTTTCTATTTTTAAATCTCAATTTTTAATAAATTATAGTTTTTTATCTACAAAAATATGTACACCTATCTATAGCACTATTAAAAATATATTTATCAAATTTTACATTAAATAGATATTTTAATTATTAGTTATCTTAAGTCCTAATTCTCTTCTATAAAATTATTTTTTAAAATATTTATGATACTTCTTATTAATAAGATTTATATATCTATATCTATATATAGATAGATATATATATATATATATATATATATATATATATATTCTAAATATATTTTATTTACAATTTAATAATTTAATAATTTTTAATATCTAATTATTTTTTAAAATATTTTATTTAATAAAAAAAATAAATATTAAGGGCTAATGTATTTCTTAGTTCTCATCTAGTTTTTATATATTGTGTGCAAATACAATACAACATCTACCCCCTCAAATCTTATACATCTTTTGATATGTGCCATTAATCCTTCTCACTTTCTTCAAAAATTGTCAATATTCTTTTAAATTCTTTATTTTTTTGATTTTTTTGATTTTTTTGTTATAAATAGCCAATATATTTTTTTTTGTTGAACCTTATATCTCTTTGTTTAAAAACCTTCACTCTTTTCCTTATCACTAGGTTTTTGATAATGGTTCCATTAAATTCATGTAAAAAATAAGTAGCATTGTTATCAACTATAGTTATCACATAAAGCTCTAATCACTTCTTTTCAAATTTCTTTGCTATGTTATATTGATGGATCAATCTACTATTCTAAACTAAAGTCTAATCTCCAATTTTTATAGGTTTAGATCTTAAGTGGTGAATCTTATCAAACCTTTCTTTATTCTTTAATCAAATTGCTTTTAACATCTTTTTTGCTGCTTCTAAATCTTTTGGTAATCTCCCTACTTATTGAATTTAAAGTTCCAATAAGCTTTCTCTATCAATTCTATCTTTTTATGATAAAAAAAATCCGTGTAATATAAAATTCTTTAATTGGTATTATTGATTTTTGTCCTAGCATCAATTCAATGGGTATATAATTGATTACCATACTATGAATAGTCCTAACATCTTCCAAAAAAAATAGAAGAAATTTTTGCCATTGCATTGAATTATTTTTATAAGTTTTTACAAATGCATTAATGATACAAAGATGACATCTTTTACTATTACTTTTGACTTTTGGATTATAAGATATAATTAATTTTAATTGAATTATATATCTTTTGAAGAATTTCTTTACTTCTATTATATCCAGTTATCATCTATTTGTTCTCATCCTTCCAATGCTTTTGTATTGGCTAAAGATATTTTTTAATACAAATCAATATACTTCTTTCATAAACTTGGTCCTTAAAGTTCTTTCTTCAACAATATTTGATAGTTCTTCTTTTTACCAAAACCAAATATTTCATGCTTCAAAGTCTAGATGCTATAGCTATCAAATCAATCATCTATTAGAAATGTATAAAACGTGGATGGATAGGTCAAAATTCATCCTTGTATTTAATCTTGGATTATACTAAGTAATATTTAAAAGAGTCTACAAAGTCCTCTACATATTTGAATAATCCTTTCCACTAATACCTTTCTTTGATTTTGATATAAGTAATTCAAATTCTTTTATACCTAATTCAAAATATGTCATGAAATTCTTTTAGAATTTTAATTTTAGTTATGAAGTATTCTACTACCTACAATAGGAATTTAATACTAATCTTTGGTTTTTTCTATAAAAATCCATCTTTAAAAATATAGTTATAAGATTGATATCAAATATCTTTAAATATTTTATCCATCCAACCTTCTTGTCTCTTTATCATGATCAAATAAATTCTAATATTCTTAAGCCTCTCTTCAAATAAATCTTTCTACAAGACTTGAATCCTATCTTTAAGGCTTAATTCTTCAATAGCAAATGAACATCCATAGATCTTTTTATCTTCATCTTCTCTATCTTTATGAGCTATTATCTTCCCTTTATCAATATATCTAGTTCTAGATAATATATCTGCCATCAAATTATCTTTACTAATAATTTGTTTTAAAATTAGATTTAATATCCAAATATAAGCTATCCATCTCAACATAAAAATACCTAAAATATAACAATTACATATCACACCAAATATAGATAGATAATGCCTTTTTAAAACTACATTATTTCTAATCACATAATTTCTCGCTTTTAAAGTTGCAAGTACTTCTCAAAGTTCATGCTTAATTTATAGACATTTCTTTTGTTTATCCATAAGAATTTCGGCTCCAATTCTTATAATAAACCTCTTTCTTTTTTAATCATCTTGTCTAATAGTCTATCCAATTGCTATTGGACTAATATCCACCATCACTACTATTAGCTTTCTACATTGATAATCCATTTGTTTAAGGATGAATAGTGAAGTTAAAATTTTCTTCAAATTTTCTATAGCTTCTTCATGTTCCTCTTTTCAAATAATTTTTTATATTTTTTTAATAATTTGTATAGTAGTTTTGAAATATGGACAAAATGAAGCACTCAAATATGATAAAACATACATATATCCAAAAAAAATTTAATTTTAGTAACATCATTGTATGCTTTTATTTTGAATATAGCATTAAAATTTAATTTCCTACCATATTTTTTATACGAATGTTCCACAAAAGTAAATCAATTCCAAAATATCTTCTATAGAACCTTCATAGACAGTGCTTTGACTTTATAGGTATCCTTAATTGAATTTTTAAGTTAGAAACATGGTCAACAAGTTAACCATGTGCCATACATATTGATAGCTTGAAGAACAAGTTAATTATGTGGCCCACACGTAGAAAACTTGCTTTTTAAGTTAAAGCATATATCTTACAAGGTCAATACATATTAGAAGTTTTATAGAACATTGCCACGTAGCTCCTAATTAGATAGTATATATAAAGGCAAGAATAAAGCCTCTTCACTCTTATCAACTCCTTTCTTGCTTCTATTCTAGTTTCAAGAGTCTCAAGTTTTCTTGTCTTTTTGCAATAAGCCATTCTAGTTTTTTTTTAATATATATACTTTCTTATTTCTATTTTGTCACTTTTTTTTTAATACAGATTTCATTGGTTTATGCATCATCTTTTAATTCATATCCTTGATAGATTGACAAGAGTGTACTTACAACATCAGAGCTTTGTCTTGTCTTGATTAAGAGTGGATTATCCTTTTTCATGATAAAGCATAAGCATATTAGAAGTTACAGATTACTCTCTTCTAAACTAATATTGTTCTTAGTATTTTCTTTATCTTCAAGTCCTTTCTTCTACTTGTCTTGAGCGATATTAGATATTTTTTTGAGTTTTATTATGTCAGAGTTTTTTGAAATGAAGAGTGTAATGGCACAAATGCAAGAACAATTAAAAAAGTTGATGCTTATGATGCATGAACTTAGCTTACTACTATAATGATCAATAAGAATGGTAGGAAGTGAGGATATAGAGATGATTAGAGCTGCCTCAACATTTGCACCAAATCATATCCCTCCACCCATGGTGGAGCATCCTTCAAGTGTTAGAGAACTAAGAGTTGTCCTGCTTGAAAAGTTTGAAGGTATAAGATCTAAATTTCGAAGATTTATCAATCAAGTACAACTTGTGATTGAACTTCAACCTCAAAGCTATTCAACTCCAAGATCATAAGTTAGATTCATTGATACACTTTTTTGAGGTTCAGCACTATCATAGTTTTCATCTTTTTTTGAATGACAAGATCCATTATTAGATAATCTAGAGATATTTTTGATAAAATTTTGGTCCATGTATATAAAATATGATAGAGCTTATGTTTCAACAAACAAAATCTATATTTTATAACAAGATAATTGATTTGTAATATTATATACTTCACAATTTTGACAACTTGTAACTGATATCAAGTGAGATGATGCTGTACTTATTAGCCAATTTTTCTATGGATTAGAATATGAAGTAAAGAAATTGATGCTCAACTTACTTCATTCTCAAACATTGAGTCAAGCAATTGATTTTGCTATGAAATATGACAATCGAATTTTGAATTTTGATCTAAGAGTTGCACAAGTGAGCCTCAACGTTATTACAATTCGATGGCAATACCAACACCTCTTCAATACATACATTCAGAAATAGAGAATATAGAAATTGATGTGATACATTTTAAACTTCTTATCGAGTAAAAAAAGATTTGTCACCATCAAGAAGGATTGTACTTATATTGTAGAGAATCTATACATATTAGTGAACATTATCCAAAGAAGCAACAAAACTACAAAATGAAGAGCACAACTGTCAAAGAAGACAATATATCAAAAAACAAATTTGTTTAGCAACAATAGGGACTGTGCAATTGGAATCTTGTACAATTTCTAATGAAGGTCCTATCCTCTTTTCAAAATCTTCTTCTTATTTTATAATAGATGTTCATTTAAGACCTAATAGTTATAAAGTCTATATCTTCATAGATTCACGAGCCCCAGCTTATTTTTTAGATGAAGAATTTGTTAAAAGTCATAAAATATCATTAGTACAAAAAACTAAACATGTTCATATAGAAGTCATAGATAGTCGTCTGTTCTCTTCTGGAGATATTACTCATAAAAAACTTCCTATAGATTTAGCAATAAATGGTCATAGTAGTTGTATAATCTTTAATATAATTAGATCTCCTTCTAATCTAGTCATTTTAGGTTTATCGTGGTTAAAAAAATATAATCTTTATATAGATTGGATTTTTCATACTCTTGATTTTTGTCAAAGACAAGAACTTGATAAAGACAAAAAAAATAAGTAAAACTTCTCTCAAAGAAAGATGACAAAATAGAAATAGCTAAATATGTATATTAAGAAAGAAACTAGAATGGCTATTGCCAAAAGACAAGGAAACTAGAGACCCTTGAAACTAGACTAGAAGCAAGAAAGGAATTGATAAGAGTGAAGAGGACTTCACTCTTATCTCTATATATATTATCTAACTAGGGGCTATGTGGCAATATTCTATAGGACCTCCAATATGTGTTGACTTTGTAGGATACATGCCTTGACTTACAAAGCAAGTTTTTTTATATGTGGGCCACATAGTTAGCTTGGTCTTCAAGCTAATAACATGTGTGACACATGGCCAACTTGTTGACCACGTTTTTAATCCAAAAAGTCAATTAAAGACACCTATAAAGTCAAAGCAGCATCTATAAAGCTTCCACGAAGCTTCTATAGCAAATATTATAGAATTAATTTATTTTTCCTTACTTTTACTTACTTCTACCTATTTATATATGTAATTACTGGCTTACATACATATGTCCATGATATTATCCTCCCTTTTAGGTATGAATTCCATGAGGAGCAGTCATCACATGTTGAAGAAATCTATGATACGACAAATTATATTCACTACATACTCTGATCTTTGTTCTCTTCGAAAATGATTGATAGGGCCTCTCAATCATCGATAGTATCCCCATACCACGGCGGGAAGACCACCCTCTTATTTGATCGTTATTGAGGCCATCATAACTTCCTTGAAATAAAACATTTGGAACACCATCAGGAGTTGTTCCTACCTCTAGTAAAATCACCAAACATCGGGAGTCCCTTCCAAGGTCGTGATACCAAACGCGTTGTATCTTCCCATCTATTCAAGGAAGAATATGTCGTTCTTGAAGATCTTCATCTCGATTATGTCATCTTGAAGGTTGTGACAATCGTAATGTCTCGTCTAGCAAGTCAACAAATAAAGGCTCTTGAGTCGAATATGCTGGTTGTTAGTTCTCCATCTCCTCGGCATCATAACTACAAAGAAGCAACAAACAAAAATTGAAAGTAGAATGTTATCTTGCCTAGATTTTATTTCTTTTATAAGGAAGGTTTTCACCTTGATTTTGAGGGATGTCATCGATGAAAAGCCTCTACCGCCTTTGATGTATTTGCAAGATTCTTTACTGGCTCACATGTGCATTTACTAATATCATATCTGTGCCAATAAACAAGATATTTTAATTTATTTTGGCGCCGCTGTCATATTGTGGTTCCGCTATTATATGAAAATAATGTAATTATGTACTTAATATATAATTTATTAAGTAACATGATGAGAGCCATGTTAGTAGATTTTAGTTGGTTGTAGAATATAATTTGATTATTACTTTGAAAAGAGGTTGTTTAAAAAGATTACTATAGATTTTTTATAACTTTGATAGTGGCTTTTAAGATTGGTTTTGGTTGATAGTAACTTCTAAATATTTAGAATCACCTTTGTTAGACATTGGTGACATTTGAAAACTTATTTTGGTTCTTTTATTTGATATTTAGAGCATACATTATGTAAATCTTATAAGAAAAAGGATTGAAGAAGGATTTTGGTAGCAAAGGGAGTAATAAGGGCACTAATATAAATGAATGGAGATGAAAAATAAAAATCTCCATTCCTATTGGTCAAAAATCATGACCAATGGACTTTGAGGAGGCTGCTCGAGGCCATATTAGGGATTAGGATTAGTTTCTCGAGCCCATTCGAACTTTGAAGGCTAGGGTCAGAAGGTTTAGGTTTTTGATTAAGGTTTTGGTGCAAGTTTTGTGTCATTTGGGGTTTTTATGAAGAAGTTATAGGCGCTCAAAGTTAAGGTATTAGTTTTGGACCTACTGTCACTCTTTTGGGCATAACGCACGCGTACAGACGGCAATTGAGTATCGGCGACTGCGACTGGAGAGAGCACTTTTGCAGCTATACTTTTTATATACTACGTACTGGATTCTAAGTTGAAATGAAGGAGTTATTGGATTTTGAAGTCAGCACATGCAATCTAAGGGTAGTAAGTAAACCGATTTACTAGTGTTTGTCTCTTGAGCTATATCTTGAGCAATTTGATAAGGTTTTAGCTCAAAATTTCAAGGAATGTGTAATTTTATGTTACTAAACTTCATGCATAAGTTTTATGACATTTGGAGTTCAGGTTTTTGAGATATAAGAAAAATAGTTTTTTGGGTGCTTGTAAATTAGGGTTTGGAGTGTCTACTAGGGTTTCTTAGATGCCAAAAGATCGGATGTGAATTTGCAGTTGGTTTTTTTTTGTGGTAAAAGTTAAGGATAAATTCTACCTATCTTGTAAATTTGAAACAAACTAAACGGTTAGATCAATAGTTATGATTTTCTAAAGTTCGTAGCAAGAAAACCCCTTCGCGGGAAAAATATGTTTTGAAGGGATTTTATTATATTTGGAGTTTTATACAAAAATAAAGGAGTTTTGGAAGCTAAAAAAAGAATCATACAAAGGTTTAAGGTACACTCTCTATAGCTAGATACCAAGTGTATTCTTAGATAGCAAATCATGCCATACAACACCACCTTAAATCTAAAACTTCTTCTACTTCAAACTCTTTATTATTATCTACTTTTATAGGAGGAGGTGAAGGTTGTCTTCTTCTTGGTATATCCATTGTCTTGTATGGTTCAAGAAGAAACACATGGAATACTGGATGGATTTTCATTGACTTTGATAGGTGTAAACGATATGCAACTAGATTGATTTGTGCAGAAATAGAAAATGATCTAAGCCTTCGATAGTCCAATTTATCACAAAGACAAGTGGTCTTGATATTGTGACAAAGTAACCATATCTTGTCACGTATGTGGAATGGTGGTTGTTTCTTTCGATAGACATCTGCATTAACCTTTTGTTGTTCTTGAGCTTCTTTTAATTGTGTCTTTATTGTGCATGTAGCTTTGACAAATGAATTGCCAAATCTTTCGCAGTAGGATTATCAACTTTTGAAAAGTCAAAAGTATTAGGTCATGGATGATAACCATAATTGTCAAAGAAAGGTATTTGTATTGTAGATGAATGTATTATGTTATTGTAAACAAATTTTGTCAATGGCAAAAGAGTTCTCGAATCATATTGTTGGTAGTTGATAGTACATCTTAAATACCACTCCAAAATTTGATTAACACGCTCTGTTTGTCCATTAGTTTGAGGATGGAATGCCAAAGATAGTTTTATATCTACTTTTAGAATCTTGAAAAGAGTCCGCCAAAATCTTGATACAAACTGAGTTCTCCTATCCGATATAATATCCTTAGATAATCCATGATAGCGATAGATATTGTCAAGAAAGAGCTTAGCTATTTTTTCATCTATGATGGATTTTGTATATGGTACAAAATATGCCATCTTGGTAAAACAATCTACTATCACGAGTATAAAATCATAAGAACCTGAGATTGAAAGATCCGTGATGAAATCCATAGAAAGAGAAGACCATGGTTGTTCTAGAATGGATAATGGTTGAAGAAGTCCGTAAGGTTGATGATGAGGAATTTTTGATCTTGAGTAAATATCAGAAGATTATACAAAATCTTAGATTGCTTTTCACATTTGTGACCACCAAAAGTCCTTGGATATTAATTCCAAAGTTTTATTGTATCGAAAATGTTATGTTGCTGAAAAGTCATGATGAACTTGAAGAACACGTAATTAAGCTTCACCTTCTGGAACATATAGGCGTCCCTCAAAATATAATAGATTATTCTTGAATTCAAACTTAGAAGTATCATGAGACTTTGAAAGATTTTCCTTAATATCACGAATAAGAGGATCAAAAGACATACTTGATTGAACTTGCTTAATGAAAGTTGAATCAACAATTAGTGTTGATTTCATTGCTCAAAGGTGAAGATGCTCTGGCTTCAAGAGAATTATTTGTTGTTGATCGAAAGTAGCATCTCTTTTCTTTGGTACAAGGTAAGATCATCTAGATTGTGCATCTAACAAATCTTGTTGTTTTTTTGGTCAATAAGTGATGTTGAATTCGAATCTTGACAAAGACATACTCCAACAGGCTTGGCGAAAATTCAAAATACGTGATCACATAAAATATTCAAGATCCTTGTGATTTGTATACATGGTGGTTGGGCTAGAAGCACCTTCTATATAATGGTGCCATTCTTGAAACGAATCCACAGTTGTAAGAAGTTTTTTATCGTGGATCTCGTAGTTGATATCGACTATTGAATTTTTTTTGGAATGAAAAGCTATTAGATGAAGTTTATCATCTATTCCCATTTGTGACAATACAACATTCAAAGCAAATCCTGATGTATTTATTTTTATAAAAAATGGTTTAGAAAAATTGACACGATATAAGATTGGTGCAGAAACAAAGGCTGTCTTCAAAGCTTCAAATGCTACTTCCGCTTCTTGATTCCATTGAAGTTTATTTTTACAAGTCAAATGTATAAGTAGAGCTACAACTTGAAAGAAGTCTTTCATGAAGATCTAATAGTAGTTGGCAAATCTCAAAAAATATTGGACATCTCTTATTATTTTTAGAATCTTCTAATCTATAAGCATTTGAATTTTCTTAGGATCCATCATAAGTCCATCATAAGTCCATCAATTGAAATGATGTATTGTAAGAAGTCGACTTGAATAGTGTAAAATATACACTTTTCTAACTTGACATAGAGTCTCGCATCTCTTAGTTTATGTAACACATGATGAACATGAAGTTCATATTCTTTTGAATTCTTAAAATAGATTAAAATGCCATCTAGGTAACAAATAATAAAATCATCTAAAAACTCCCGAAAGACATCATTCATTAGATGTTGGAATGCTGCTGGTGCATTTGTAAGTCCAAAAGGCATGACGTTGTATTCGAAATGTCTAAACCTTGTTCGAAACACAGTCTTCCATTCATCTCCTTCTTTGATGCATTTCAAAGTATGTGCTCTTCGTAGATCTATTTTTATATAGATCTTAGTTTGATTCAACTAATCAAGGAGTCGAAATATCAAAGGTAGCACGTACATGTTCTTGATGGTGATTTTATTGAGTCCTCCATAATTGACACACATCCGCAATGATCCGTCTTTTTTCTTCTTAAATAAAATTGGAGCTCTTGTTGGATATTTGGAATGGCATATGAAGTTCTTGGCCAGATTTTCTTTGATATACTCCTTGAATTCAGCTAATTTATTTTGTGATAAATTATAGATTGGTCCAAATTGTGGTTGTACTTCTTCTTAAAGGTCAATTGAGTAGAGTAGAATAGGTAAATAAACTTTGTGATAAGTTATTGGTTGGTTATTGACAACCTTGAGAATTAGAGTGGTCGTTAGGTAGTTTAGCTAGTAACAGTAAGTTGTTAGTAGAATAAATGGTTAAGAATTCAAAGGGTCATAACCATTGGAATCCGCTGGCTGATGGATCATCTTTTTGGTAGAATAAATAGGTTGAAGAAAGAGAGATCGAGAGCCAGACTGAGAGTCATAAGCCGAAAGTCAAACTGAGAGTTGTAAGCCGGGGTAAGCTTGGTGCTACCTCTTTATTTTTTTTATTATTTGCTTATAAAGAATGGTGATTGGGAGAAATATTGTTGAATTGATAGTCGTAGAATGGATTATAGATTGAATTAAGATGGAAGTAGTAAGCCTCGGTGTTTTGTAGTTTGATACTTGATTTCAGATAGCCAGAATATAGTCAATTGAGACACTAACAGACCCAATTCATATAACTAGTCTTTTCCCGTGTTTGAACCCACCTCTATTAGTTCAATTACTTTGGTCTACTGAAGCTTGAACGCAACGAAAATAACATTTTGGTGCCACTACATGAGAAATGATAACAATATGAAATATTAGAAATTAATTGTATGGGAGATGGAATTATATATTGAATGAAAATGTGAGAAGAACCAATTTTAGGGTTACAAATATATAAGTTATAATTCAAGGTAGTATTGATTTTGTAAAGAAGAATGAAAGATTATGAATAATAATCACGGGGGGGAAGGATTATCAAAGATATAATCGACAAGCGAAAGAAAGACAAGAGTGATTACGTATAAGAAATAGCATATGGGAACGACAAAAAGGAATTGCAGGTCCAAGAAAAACCAAAGGAAGAAAAATTTCGATTCAAATAGTAAGGAGACCAGTGATAACACGAATGGTTGCGGGAGTGCTAGAAGTACCAATTGTAGTACAAATGAGAGCAGTAGGAGACCGAACTACAAGTGTGGTACCATTGCTTACTTTTAGTGGTTAGTTGGGCTCTGATCTCGATCATCATATATCTCAATTCTTGATAGCCTGTGTGGCTAATAATGGTAGAACTGAAGACATTTGGTTGAAATGATTGCCAGTAACTTTAAAAGATACAGCTTTTGAATGGTATATTTGGTAACCAGTGGGTAGATTTCTCAATTGGAAGGCCTTGAGGAATGCCTTTCTAACCCATTTTAGACCAATTGGATTTGAAGATTGGCTAAATCCTAAATCCTAATCCATAAACCTAAACCCTAAACGTGGTCATTGTAATATAGTGCTAAGTATTCTTGCCTATCACGCGGGTGATCCGGGTTCGATCCTCAACAGCGACGCCAAAATATTGTTCTTGTTGCGTTCAAGCTTTAGTAGACCAAAGTAATTGAACTAGTAGAAGTAGATTTGAACAGGGAAAAAGACTGGTTATATGAATTGGGTTTGTTAGTGTCACAATTGATTGTATTTTGGCTATCTAAAATCAAGTATCAAAGTACAAAACACCGAGGCTTACTACTTCCATCTTAATTCAATCCATAATCCATTCTATGACTATCAATTCAATAATACTTCTCTCAATCACCATTCTTCATAAGCAAATAATAAAAAAAATAAAGAAGTAGCACCAAGCTTATCTCGACTTATGACTCTCAGTCTGACTCTCGGCTTACGACTCTCAGTTTGGCTCTCGGCTTACAACTCTCAGTCTGGCTCTCGATCTCTCTTTCCTTAATTTATTTATTCTACCAAAAAGATGATCCATCGGCCAGCGGATTCCAAAGGTTATGACCTTTGGAATTCTTAACCATTTATTCTACTAACAACCTATTATTACTAACTAAACTGCCTAACCATCAATCTTATTCTCAAGGTTGTCAATAACCAACCAGTAACTTACCACAAAGTTTATTTACCTATTCTACAAGCAGTCATAGGATTGATGTTTCGGAAGAGTGTCTACATTTTACTTCTCAAATATATCTTAAAAAACTTGATATTGGCTTGGAATGCCACTTAAAGTCTTTCCACCAGTAGAAACAAGTGTGGCATAAATGATACAAGGTGATCTTTCTTTTGCAACATGTAAGAAAGTACTTGCACCTACAAATGTAGGTTTAATTATACTAGACTTATGACTTTCTACTTGATTAACTACACTCTTAGTTATACTTTCAGAAAAGTCAAGACTACGAGAAGTCTAATCTATTTTAGAATTATATTTTTTTAGCCATGATAAACCTAAAATGACTGGATTAGAAGGAATTTTAATGATATTAAATATTACAAAGCTACAATGACCATTAGTTACTATTTCTATAAGAAAGGTTTCATGAGTAACATCTCCTGAAGACAATGGATGACCATCTATGACTTCTATATGAACAAGTTTAGTTTTCTTCACTAAAAGTATGCTATGTCTTTTAGCAAATTCTTCATCTAAGAAACATGCTGAGGCTCTTGAATCTAGAAAGGCATAGACTTTATGATATTTAGGTCCTACAATAACATTTATTGTAAAACATGGAGAGGATTCTGAAGAGAGAATAGGACCTTCATTAGGTATTGTACAAGGTTTCAGCTGCACGATCCTTAATATAGCTGGACAAATTTATTTTTTGACATGTTATCTTCTTTGATCGTTGTACTCCTCATTTTATAGTTGCATTGTTTCTTTGGGCAATGTTGAACAGTGTATTTAGATTCTTCACAATATAAATACAATCCTTCTTGATGATGATGAGTCTTTTCTTACTCAATAAGAGATTTGAAACATACTGCATTAATTTGTATATTCTCTACTTCTGAATGTATGTGTTGAATTGATGTTGGTATTGCCATTGAATTATAGTAACATTGAGGTCAACTTGTACGGTTCTCAGATCAAAATTCAAAAAGATGATTGTCACACTTCATAGCAAAGTCAATTGCTTGACTCAATATTTGAAGATGAAGTAAGTTGAGCATTAAATTTTTTAACTCATATTATAATCCGTACAGAAATTGACTAAAAAATGTAGCATCATTCCACTTGATATCAGTTGCAAGTTATCAAAATTGTGAAGCATACAACGTTATTGATCGATTATCTTGTCGTAAAATATGGATCTTGTTGGTTGCAACATAAATTACCTTATGTTTTCCATACATGGATCGAAACTTTGCCAAAAAAGCCTCCAGATTATCAAATATTGGATTTTATCGTTCAAGAAAAGATAAAAACTATGTTAATGCTGAACTTGAAAAAAACGTACCAATGAATCTAACTTACGATCTTAGAATTGGATAGCTTTGGAGTTGGAGTTCAATCATAAGTTATACTTGATTGATAAATCCTTTAAAATTTGATCTGGAGCCATCAAACTTCTCGAGTAGGACAATTCTAGGTTCTCTAATATTGGAAGGGTGTTCCACTATAGGAAAAAAAAGACATGATTTGGTGCAAATATTGAAGCAGCTCCAATCATTTTTATATCTTCACTTCCTGCTAATCTTGTTGCCTTTTGTGGTGGTAAATTGAACTGATGCATCGCAAGCATAAATTTCCTCAATTGCTCTTGCATTTGTGCCATTGTACTCTTCATTTCAGCAAGTTCTGCCATGATAATACTTAGAAAAAAAAAGATGTCTAATATCTCTCAAGACAAATAGAAGAGAAGACTTGATAACAAAGAAAATATTAAGGACAATATCAGTTTAGAAGAGGGTAATCCACAACTTGTAATACGCTTATGTCTTATCAAGAGAAAGAAATAATCCACTCTTAATCAATATTAGACAAAGCTTTGATATTGTAAGTGTCGTCTTTTCAATCTGTCAAGAATAAGAACTTGATAAAAATAAATAAACAAGTGAAACTTTTCTCAAAGAAAGACGACAAAATAGAAATAATTAAATATGTATATTAAAAAAGAAACTGGAATAGCTATTGCCGAAAGTCAAGAAAATTAGAGACCCTTGAAATTAGACTAGAAGCAAGAAAGGAGTTGATAAGAGTGAAGAGGGCTTCACTCTTATCTCTATATATATTATCTAACTAGGGATTATGTGGCAATATTCTAGATGATCTTTAATATGTATTGACTTTGTAAGATACATGCCTTGACTTACAAGGCAAGTTTTTTTACGTGTGGGCCACATAGTTAGCTTGGTCTTTAAGCTAACAACATGTGTGGCACATAGGCAACTTGTTGACTACGTTTTTGATCCAAAAAGTCAATTAAAGACACCTATAAAGTCAAAGCAGCATCTATGAAGCTTTTAGAAAGCTTCCATAGCAAATGTTATAGAATTAACTTACTTTTACCTACTTTTACTTACTTCTATCTATTTATACATGTAATTACTTGCTTACATGCGTATGTTCGTGACACTTTCTTAAAAATATAACTAAGAGTGAAATTAATCCAATAGATAGTTATAAATCTAGCACGATAAAACTTATGTTTGTAGGTGCAAGAGCTTTCTTATATGCTGCAAAAGAAAGATCACCTTGTGTCATTTATGCCACACATATATCTAATGATGCAAAGACTTCAAGTGGCATTCTAAGCCAATATCAAGAGTTTCAAGATGTATTCGAGAAGAAGAATGTGGATACTCTTTTAGAACATTGTTCCTATGATTGTTCAATTGACCTTCAAGAAGGAGCACAACTACTATTTGGATCAATCTATAGTTTATCACAAAATGAATTAGCTGAACTCAAGGAATATATTGAAGAAAATCTAGCCAAGAATTTCATATGTTATTCCAAATTGCCAATAGGAGTTCCAATATTATTTGTGAAGAAAGATAGATCATTGTAGATGTGTGTTGATTATCAAGGACTCAACAAGATCACCATCAAGAATAAATACCCTCTATCTTTGATATTTGGATTTCTTGATCAACTGAATCAAGCTAAGATCTACACAAAAATAGATCCATGGAGAGCATATAATCTACTACGTATTAAAGAATGAGATAAATGAAAGACTATGTTTCAAACCAAGTATGGACATTTTGAGTACAACGTCATCCCTTTTGGACTTACAAATCCACCGATAGCTTTTCAATATTTAATGAATTATATTTTTTGAGAGTTTTTGGACGATTTTATTATCTATTTTTTGGACAACATCTTGATCTATTCAAAGAACATAGAGGGTACCTATTCTTGATGTGTTACAAAAATTAAGAGATGCGGGATTCTATGCCAAGATAGAAAAGTGTATATTCCATACTATCCAAGTTGACTTCTTAGGATACATCATTTCAAATGATAGACTTATGATGGATCCTAAGAAAATTCAAATAATTATGGATTGGAAGATTTTAAAAATGGTAAGAGAGGTCTAATATTTTTTAGGCTTTGCCAATTATTATCGAATCTTCATGAAAGATTTCTCTCGAGTTGAAGCTCCACCTATACATTTGATGTACAAAGACAAACTTGAGTGGAGCAAAGGAATTAAAGCATCTTTTGAAGCTTTGAAGTGAGCCTTTATTTCTGCATCAATCTTGTATCATGTTCACTTTTTTGAGGCATTTTTTTATCAAAATAGATGCATCAAACTTTGCTTTGGATGCCATATTATCACAAATAGAAACAAATGATAAACTTCACCTAATAGCTTTTCATTCTAGAAATTTTTAACAACGAAGTTTAACTATGAAATCCTTAATAAAGAATTTCTTACAATCGTAGATTCATTTCAAGAATGGCGTTATTATCTAGAAAGCACTTCCAATGTAGTCACCATGTATACGAACCATAAGAAATGTACTTCATGTCAGTACGTGTTTTAAATCATCGCCAAGGCCATTGTAGCATGTTTTTATCAAGATTTGATTTCAAGATCACATATCGACCTGAAAAGCAACAAGATTTATCAGACATTCTTATCTGACACCAAAAGAAAGAGATGCATCTTTTGATCAATAAAGAATGATTTTCTTGAAGTCAAAGCATTTTCGTCTTCAAGTAATGAAATCAACATTGGTTATTGATTCATACCTTGTAAAAAAAATCCAATCAAGTATGTCTTCTGATCCTCTTATTAACAATATCAAGAATCCTTCTTCTAAGTCTCAAGATACTTCTAAGTTTGAGTTCAAAAAAAACCTACTCTATTTTGAAGGTTGATTATATATTCTAAAACGAGAAGCATGATTACTTATTTTTCAAGCACATCATGATTTTTCAGCAGCATGACATTTTGGATACAATAAGACTTTGGAGTTTATATCCAAAGATTATTAGTGGCCACAAATGTAGAAGGGTGTAAAAGACTTTGTTCAGTCATGCAATGTTTATTCAAGATCAAAAACTCCCCATCATCGACCTTATGAACTTCTTCAACCATTATCCATTCTAAAACAACCATGGTCATCTGTTTCTATAGATTTCATTGTAGATCTTGCAATCTCACATTCTTATGACTTTGTATTCATAATAGTAGATCGTTTTACCAAGATGGCTCGTTTTGTAACATGTATAAAATCTATCATAGGTGAAGAAATAGCCAAATTCTTTCTTAACAACATCTATTACTATCATAGATTATCCAAAGATATTATATGGGATAGAAAAACTCAGTTTGTATGAAGATTTTGGCAGACTCTTTTCAAGATTCTAAAAGTAGATATAAAATTATCTTCGACATTCCATCTTCAAACTAATGGATAAATGGAGCATGTTAATCAAATTTTGGAGCAGTATTTAAGATGTACCATCAACTATCAATAAGATAATTGCATAACTTTTTTGCCATTGGTAGAGCTTGCTTATAATAACACAGTACATTCTTCTACAAAACAAACACCTTTCTTTGCCAATTATGGTTATCATGTACGACCTGATACTTTTGATTTTTAAAAGATCATAATCCTGCGATAGATGATTTGGCAAATTATTTGTCAGAGTTACATGCAACAATGAAGGCGTAGTCAAAAGAAGCTCAAGAATAACAAAAGCTCAATGCGGATTTCTATCAAAAGAAATAACCATCATTCTACATGGGGGACAAAGTATGCTTACTTTGTCACAATATCAAGACTTCTCATTCTTATGATAAGTTGGACTATCGTAGGCTTAGACCATTTCCTATTTCTGCACAAATTGATCTAGTTGAAAATATCGTTTACACCTACCGAAGTCAATGAAATTCCATCTGGTATTCCATATGTCTCTTCTTGAACCATACAAGACAGTGGACATACCAAGAAGAAGACAAGTGCCACCTCTTCCTATAAAAATGGACAATAATAAAAAATTTGAAGTATAAGAAGTCTTAGACTCAAGGTAGCACCAAAATAAGTTGGAATATCTTGTTCATTGATGCGGATACAATATTAGTGAATATGCATGGGAGCCAACAAATAATCTTACAAATACAGCAAGGAAGGTGGAGGCTTTTTATTGATGACATCTATCAAAATCAAGATAAAGATCTACATTATAAAAAAAACAAGATCTATGCAAGATAACATTCTACTTTCAATCCTTATTTATAGCTTCTTTGTATTTTTAACGCTGAGGAGATGGATAATCAACAACTAGAGATTTGACTGAAGAGCCTTCATCTATTGACTTATTGGATGTGACATTGCAATTTTTACAACCTTCAAGATGATGTAATCGAGATGAAGATCCTCAAGAATGACATGTTCTCCCTTTAATAGATGGCGAGATACAACGCATTTGACATCACAACCTTAAAAGAGACTCTCGATATTTGGAAATTTTATTAGAGGTAGGAACAACTCTTGATGATTTTCCAAATATTTTATTTGAAGGAAGTTATGAAGGCCTCAAAAATGATCAAATAATAGGGTGGTCTTCTTGTCCTAATATAGGACACTTTCAATGGCTAAGATGGCCTATCAACTATCTTTGAAGAGAACAAAGATCGGAGTATGTGGCAAATATAATTTGCTGCATCTTTGATTTTTTCAACGTATAAAGACCACTCCTTGTGGAACTCGTTTCTAGAAGTGGGGGTAATGTCATGGACATACACATATAAATCAATAATTACTTATATGATTCAGATAATAGTAAGTAAAAATAAATCAATTTCATAATATTTTATATAGAAGCTTCCTAGAAGCTTTATAGATGTTATTTTGACTTTATAAATATATTTAATTGACTTTTTAAGTTAAAAACGTGGTCAAAAAATTAACCATGTGCCACATATATTGATAGCTTAAAGAACAAGCTAATTATGTGGCCTACATGTAAAAAACTTGCTTTATAGGCTAAGACATGTATCTTGCAAATTCAACACATATTAGAGGTCCTTTAGAACATCGCCATGTAGCTCCTAGTTAGATAGTATATATAAAGGCAAGAGTGAAGCCTTCTTCACTCTTCTCAACTTTTTTCTTGCTTCTACTCTAGTTTCAAGAGTTTTAAGTTTTTTTGTCTTTTGGCAATAAGCCATTCCAGTTTTTTTTTAATATATATACTTTCTTATTTCTATTTTGTCACTTTTTCTTTGATATGGATTTTATTGGCTTATGCATCTCTTTTAATTCATATCCTTGATAATATGCTTCTTAATAAATATTTTATAACCATTTGCATCAATGGTTTTATTTCTTTCTTCATATTTGCAATCTTTTATTGATATATCATCTAAAAATGAAATGATCTTCTTTAACATAAATTCTTTTGATATGTGATTTATTTTATTTTACATATAAACCATTGAATTACTTGCATCTTGAAATAATGTACACATCTTCATTAAATCCAAAAAACTTTTTATGGTTGTAAGGTCTCTTTTTTATTTTTCCAATTGAAATTGATCATACCTTGAATATAAGCAACTAATAGGATAGATAGTATAACAAGCAAATCGTTTCATTATTTCATCTATCATTAGTCTAAATTTCATATTTTTAATGGTTATTTTATTTTAAAAAATTACTAAGAGATTTTCTTAAGGTAAGTTCAATTTTGGCATTCAAAATTTTTCTTTTAAAATATTCTTCATATCAATAGATATTTCAATATAAAATTAATGTTTATAGACAAGATTTTTACTTTTGGTCTTCTTTGATGTATCCTTTTCATTTTCTTTCTTCTTCTTTGATGCTTTCTTCTTATTGAAAAGTTTAATAGAATATTTTTGTTGAATAGCTCTACCTCTCTTTTCTTTAATCACAATACCATATGAACTATGAACTTGTTGATCTTCATTTGAAAAAGCTCTTATGATCATAGCATCAACCACATTTTTTCACCTAATTATTCTTCTAATAGTCTCAATTTTTTTTATAATATCAATTATTAGTAAATTAACAATCTTCACTTTTCTTTGTCACACTTTAATGGCATAAGACTTTTCTTCTCTTTTAGATATGATCTTATTCTTATTTTTTAGTTCTTCTATCTATTTTTTTATACCTCTTTTTTCAAAGTTGGTTCTTAAAAATTTATCAAAGCTTGAAAGTCTTATCTTTCTTCTTTTGAAATAAACAATACCTTCTCTTATCATTGCTTTATAGTTATTATATTTATTGTGCTTGTAGCCTAAACTATTATACCACATACATCTTTTCACATATCTCTTAGATTATCTTGAAATATTTGATGTATTAAGCTTTTGAAAACTTTTCAATTCTGTCATCTCTATCTTCAAATCTTTCATGCTTTTGATTAATTCTTTGGGTGCTTTATTATAAGTAACCTTGTTCATCTTTTGGATTGATCAAGAATTTTGGACAATGGGCACTAGATCGAATTGTCTTAGATAACCACAAGTCTTGAGCTTTTGATACTTAGCTAAAAGTCTAATTATCTCTTTTATATTTTTTCAATTATTAATAAAATTATTTTCAAATATCTTATCTAATAAGTAAAAGAGTAATTTATTTTTTAAATGATCATTTGTTATTTGTAAAAAATAACTCAATTTTTTTAGTGTTATGTAACTACTTTTTATATTTTAGTAATTGAACAAAATTTCTTCTTGAAATCTTTAATTAATTTTTTTAAGCCCATTTAACATCCATGCCTTTACTCAATCTATTCTAAAAATAGTTTTTTGATCATTCATTTTTTATCTTCTTTAAAAAATTATCCTTGAGATATTCCACAAATTCACTCTAAGAAATGAAGTCTTCATTTAACTTTTTTATTCTTTCTCTAATCTCAAGAACACTAAGATCAAAAGTAGAAATCATTTTTATCTCTAGAACTTAATGTACTTTCATCATACATACCAAGATCCTAAAACATTTGGTGATATTTTTTTCTTCAAATCTTCTAATCTTATCAATCACAATGTGGAAGACTTTAGTGGTACCTTTGCCACTCTTTTGAACTTGTTGTCATTGCTCCATAAATTGCATAAATGCTCAAAATAAGTCGTTTGAATCTACTCCTTTTGACATTCCAAATCTTGAATCACTATCTTTCATTACTTCTAGTAAAACAATAAGTGCCTCAATGCAATCTTAGTAGAAGTACCAATATATCATAGACAAAAAGATTGCCTTGAAAAAATATAGGGCCTCTAGTTGCTATTAATTTCCCTACTTTTTTTATAAAAACTTGCAAAATATATATAAAATTCAATAAAATATAAATCTTTCAAAAATTCTCTTGTTTTTCATATTGTCAACAAATCCTTTCATTAAATGCTTATAAAACAAATACAAGAGAGTCCAAAATCTTCTTTAATAGTCTTTAAATTTCTTTCTAAAGAATGTTGTTATGCTTTCAGAACCCTAAATACTACCCTATTTCTAAATTTTAAATCTTAAAACTTAATTTCAAATCTTAAACTTTAAATTTTATTTTATTTTATGTTTTTTTATTTAAAAGAAAAAAAAGTTGAGTTGAAGTTTCTAAAGGATTAATGTCATCACACTTTAGCTACCACCAACTTGTTGCTCATTCTTTTTTAGGAGAAGTTACATAATAATCTATGAAGAAGATACATATTTATAAGGTGTAGATGTCACACATCATATTATTATTAAAGGAGATTCATTCCTCTTACTTTTAGGCAATAAGTGTCTTTATCATCCAACATAATCTTCTAATATAAGCATTGCAAAACCAACCATCTAAATACCGTGAATAAATAAAAATTAAATTAAATTAAATTAAAAAGAATATTTAAATATATTCTTTAATAATTAATTATCATAAATCTTAATTTTCTTCTACAAATATAATTTTTTAAGAACTATGAAATTTTTTATTAATAATATATATAATATTATCTTTAATTATTAATTATTTCTAATATATAGTTGTTTTTAAAATATTTTATTTGATAAAAAAATACAAATTAAAATAGATGTATTTCATATTTTTTATCTAATTTTTATATATTGTGCTTAAATACAATACAACAATGTGTTTTATTTAATAGATGTTTTTTATTCTTAAATGTGATGAATTTAGTTTCTTTCAATTGCTTGATATAGATATTTGATTCTTTTTGTTTTTTATAAATTTTTTGTTGATTTCATAAAAGAACAATTTGGTATTTTTTTGTTTTTTTAATAATCTTTTTAATATATTTTGGAACCTTCTATAATATTTATATAAAATTATATTCACATATATATATATATATATTATAAGTTTATATATAAATAAAGTAATTAAATTGTAGTGGTTTTATTAAGCAAATTAGAATATTTTAATAATATATTCATAATCTTGAATGGAAGGAATAATAAAACAAGACTTCATTTATTTATTTATTTATAATATATCTACAAAAAAAATTAGAATATTTATTTGAATAGTCAATGATAGTTTAGATAATAAATCCTTATCTATAGAATTTGATTAATAATATAATGAAAAAGCTTATCATTTTATAAATATTAAATCTTAGATACAAGAACAAAAACAACTAGCATGTATAATAGATAATAATAAGTTTTTTTCTAATCAATTATTACATTTGTCTAAATACATAGAAATGACATGAGTGCTTCAAAAAATACATAAATTCATATAACCTCTCATTTTGAAAGTTATAAATACACATTTTCTCATTTAGAAAACCAGAAGTTGGTCATTCTTTAAAATGCAATGAAAATAAGCTATGAGTGGAGAGGACTAGTTAACCAAATTTGATTTATAAAGTAACTTCAAATATCAGATCTTGAATTGGAGCTCCTAGTGTTGTATTCGTTGTAATTTAGTTCAATGAATTGGCATTGTTTAAAATTCAGATAGTTTTTCTGCAATTTCATGTGCCTTGTCTATAATTTTACTACATTATGAGTTGGTATATTTTGACTTGTACAACTCACAAGCAACTCATGCTTTCAATGAGTATCATCTGCAATAATCACACAGTCCAATATAGATGTTGGAATCTATGTTTCAAACTTTGGGCCCCACCTGGAATACAATGCATTTCCACTATTCTTCAATCAACTTTGGTGTGCACTGTTCGATTTTTAAAAAAAATTGTTTTCAAATCCCAATCCCAATTAATAAACGGTGCATTCCCAACGTCTCTCTCAATGGATTGCACCAATTAGTCGACAATGAGTAAATAAATCCATAGCGTGCATGGACAGTGGAAGAATTAGTGTATCTAACAACCCTGAGGTAACGTCACAGTGGTGCAACACCTACAATACATTATCAGCAAGATCTTTGAAGGCTTGCTCGAAAAGAATTAGATAACATCTACAAACTAAACAATACTTATATTTCTTTGAATATATCTTCTGCAGCTTTCTTTCCTCCAAGCGCATCTTCAGCAGTTCGCTTCATATACAGTGCAGCTCTAACGACATTACCTCTTGTCAAAAGACCCACCTGTGATATAGACGAGATTTCCACTATTATTTAAAAATATGTCTGGACAACTAAGGAGGCAAGAACAAATGCTAACGAAGCTAGGCAATCCATTCAAACAAAGAACAGTACCTAGCATGTAGCTGAAGAAATCTACTGCCAAATTCATATTAAACCAGACGGTGTGAGAGGACAGGTACTAGATTCACTCACCAATTTACCATCCTGATCAACAACAGGCAAGCGCCTAAATTTGGTATCCAGCAAAACTCTGCCACATGCATAAAATCACCATATATTAGCATCTCGAGACCATTTTTTAACATCTTCGTGAGACCTACAATTTCTAACACTTCGCGACATAAAAAGCCTACTTGAATAGGTGTCACAGCTACTACTAAAGTGTTACTATGGTTTCATTTTCAGAGCATATTCCTATCCAAACAAGTTAAGATCCCTGGACTGTGCAATAGCCTACAACAGCAAAATAAGGTTACATGTATATTGGATCGTCGAGCTTCAACGACTAAGAAAAGCTTAATTTTCATACTTAATGATAGTAAAGCTATATTGCATTCGAGACAAAGAACTTATCAAACGCAGGATCAGAAATAGCTTACTTTGCTGCATCTTCAAGGTTGGTTTGTTTACGAACAACGAGGGGTGATGGGGTCATCACATCTCCAATTGTCTTTCCATTAGTTTTAACTAACAATTTCTGGATCTCTTTAAATGCCTGAGGAAGTGCAACCCTTATATAAGTTGGTCACAATCATCTGGAGAATTCTATTAACTATAGAGAGCAAAAGAGCTAAATCATAATCGATTCATTCTCAAAATATAGTAAACTCGAACTACAAAAGTGCTGGAGCACTTCATAAATTGACTGAAACTAACCTTCCACGTCCTGCCTGCCTCCGGAAATAAACTAGTTTCAGGTTGTCTTTGCCCTATCAACCACAAAGAAAGTCTACAATCACTCAAGTGCATCTTATTGAAACCAAATTCCTGCTGTGCATCAATCACCAAAACAATTTGAACCATGCAAATGTTGCCCAAATTAAAGTGCAGCATTGCCAAGACTATCTTACATAGATGTGCGCGCAACCACGTGAAGTTAAGGAAATCAGAACCAGTTTATGAGGACAACCTGATATTGAGTCAAGCGCTAATAGATCATAATCGGAGACAACCCCCACCTACATCGCACATGAAACTGTTACTCGAAGAAGCACAACTTAATACAAAGTCCTCGAACCTAACTTGATGGCAAAAACTTAAAAGTAGCATCTAAACACCCCAAGAAACCAGAGTAAGAACAAGCACAAATTTGGCGAGGTGTAAAGATACAACATCGTTCTGAAGACAGCCAAAAACAGAGCTCGGTAAAAGATTTATGATCTACCTCTCTAGACTCAATAATATCAGTACAGTTACGACTCGAAAGCTAAAGAAGACACACACAATCACAGGTCGCCAAAATATGCTCAAGGTCGTTTTGTACTACATCCACATATCATGGAGAAAATAACTGAAAAAAAAAAAAAAAAAAAAAAAAAAAAACAGGGCTACTTCCTCAGACCCACAAGATAACTAGAGACGGAGCCTGTCAACGTACCAAAGCTCCAGTGTCGTCGACCACAGGCATCCCAGTGATGCGCCTATCGACAAGGACCTCTAGTGCTGCAAGAAATCCCATTAATATTTAGTTACTCTTTCTAACTCTAGGCAAGTCTTCAAATGAATTCATCTAAAATTGAAACTTAGAGAAGCAACCAAACAACTCTCTGAGAAAAAACAAGAAAGGACCTTTATGCCTGCATACCTTCATCTATTGTGGTGTTTTCTGTTGCACAATATAACTCCGTCATAGGTGTCATGAAGTCACCCACCGTATATGACTCGTGTTTATGCTGCACGATGTGTCAGCTCTTTAGAGAACAGGTAATAAGCTTCCAATTTCAAGGTGCTCTAAACCTTCACTATCCCAATTAAATAAGTGTTGCATTACTGGATAAAGAGCAAAACATCCAAAGGCGTTCATAAAAACCCCAACAATTGAGGTATTAATACTTAATGTTCGAGACGGACTGTTGCTTGCTTGCAGTCTGGGACACAGATGCAATTCTTCAATAGCCATTCATTGATTGAAAACCTTACAACACTCTGACAGAATGCAGAAAAGAGGAGAAACGGATAGGTTGGCCGAATTGGTGGCAATTGAGAGCTTCCAGCAATTACCAACAACGAGACACATTAGGTCAAGGGTTCGCGAGGGGCCAATATACCGGAGAAGGATTCTCTACCAACGCACTCCGTGTGACTGGAAAGCTACTTTCCCTGGACCGCGCATTCACTTTTCCCAAGACCACCGACGTATCCACCACGCTGGATACATTCTTCCGACTGGGCAACTGCACCAGCTGCGGCCTGGCGGTGGGCGATGAGCAAGGACCCAACTCCCTTCTACCCACGGCAGGCATCCCCATCGCCGTGCTCGAGGCCACCACCATGGCCGCCATATCTGCTCCTCTCAGAGCTAACACCACCAACTTCCGCAACCAGACAATTCACCCACCAAGCAATCCTGAGAGCTTCGATTCGCGACCACGCAGTGTGAAGCAATCTATCCTCCGAGGACTCAGTGCGACTGCTTTTTCCACTCTCACGTCAATCTCGTGCAAGCTCGTCGTGAGAGAGCTAATGGCAGCAGCTTGTAAGCTTTGCTGGAGGATTTGTGCCACTGAAGCCTGAAACGCTTTAGGCCTATGTGACCACTAATTGCTGGACGACGGGGGCTCATATATCCGGGTGTCTCTCGGATCCGGGTATATATACTGATGACGTGGTGCACATCCAGAGAGAGCTGCAGTGGCTCATCGCAGCCGCTCATTCTTCCAGCATCCCTTCCGATCGTCTCGGATGCTGGCCCTTTTCACACCTGCTTGGGAGTTTGTCAACACCTGGTCATCCAATTCTGTCCCTTGATGGATGGATGGTGGTCTTTCATCCAACTGTCTCATTTCCATTTGATACTAAATATAGTATCGCTTTTTTCGGCTTTCTAGTAACATTCATGTTGTTTTACATATGTCATCCAAGTATTGTCTAATCGTTTTGTGAAAATCAAGATGTAAATCTTCAAAAGCATAAACAAGATTAAGTGTAACAATTGTGAAAGGACTACTAAGAAGACAATTGATTTGCGGTGAAATTGCTTGTTAAATAATATATACATATATATGGGAATGTCAAATATATCCATGAATTTACTAAAAATACCCACCTTTAATGAAGAACATGGTAATCATGATGAACATGGTTGGTTTTTATTGGTTACAGATCTAATAATGGAGAAATTAATCTAGAAATCATTAAAAAAAAATCACAATGGTTAGGATAGGTGGATTGATTTAATAAAAACTTAGGTCTATTTAACATTTATATATATATATATATATATATAGTACTCTCACTTCTTTTAACGTTAAATATAGTAAAAGTATATGTTGGGATAGATTACAAATAATTAATGACAAATCATACCTACACATGTAATTGATCTAATTTTCATTTTGGATTTCTTCTCACATAACCAATCATAAGAAAAAGAAAAAGAAAATCCTAATCAAAGATTTGTTATATAATTTTATGTATTTATAGAAAGATGAGATTCAATCTAATAACATGTTATTCTAGCATACTAGTAAATTAATTATTAAATAGTCCATCTGTCAATTCTTTTTGGTTGCAGCTTTTAAGTTACAAATATATGACTTGGTAAATGCGTGGCTAAAAATAAATAAAATACAATATTCTACAAAAAAAATATTGAATGAAAATAATGTTCTGGTGTTTAGACATAATTACTAAAAAACCAAACAAGTTTGGACAACAATACAAATACTTTTATCACAATACAAATAAGAAGAGGCGATTCAGATAATAAAAATAACAGTTCTACAATAAATCCCCAAAAAAACCCTCATTATATATTAGATATAAAAAAACTATAAAAATCATTTTATGTAAAATAAATTAACTAATTAACTAGATGTTAATATATATATATATATATATATATATATTGTACATCAAGGTTTTATACAATAAAAAAGGGTAAATTGTTGGAAAAAAATAATTAAATCACCTTTTGATTTAAAACTTTGAATTTTATCACTAAACACATAGATACGACAACATAAAGTAATTTAGAAATAATTTCTACAATATCATAATTAATTAATTAATTATTTATTTATTTTACACTTGCCGTTAACATTAAATTTTAATTTTAGATAATTATCTTTGGTGTCAAGAGTAGAAAACTTTAAAAAAAACATACAACTATTTAGTTTTGAAACAAAGCAACAAATTATTTTAAAATATGTACGTGTATTTAAGCAATTTTTTCAATAAAATGGTGTAAATATAGACAAACTGAATGTAAATTTACAACAAAACTTCTTAACATATACTATTTATTAATACAATTTATGAACAAGGATAAAATTACAAATTTCAAAGTATAGATTTTGTAAATTGCATGCAACACACATAATTTAGATGAAATTGAAACCAGTGTAAATATTTATTATATTAGTATAGGCATATAATTATTATTTCTATTTTATTATCAATCAAATTGAAATGTCCCCTTTTTTTTTTGTGTGTGTGTGTATATATATATATATATGTATATATCTAACGAATTAACCTATTCAATACATTGGTGGAGTGAACTTTGTCATAATTTCAACATATCTATTTATCCTCAACATGTCTACACCAAAGTCTACTTCACCTCCACCCACTCATTACAAAAGAGAGTAAACACATGATTTGAGGCATTCTTAAGATCCTTTGAAATTCACATGTGAATTTCAAACTTGAGAATTTTTGGTGTTTGGAAATGTTGTACACAAACCTCACATTCACATATGCATGCATACATCCATACATCTAGATGACCCATGTATCATGTATACATGATGTAAGCATGTGTCACCATAGCCACAAGTGACATGAATTCTTTTGGAACACTATCTAATATTTTTAGTCTATTTAAAGTTTGATTATTTCATATTAGTTTGGTAATTAGCAGTAGATAACAACACATTATAAAATACAATAAAAAATTATTTGATTTGATTTGATTTGATTTTAATTATATATATATTATGTTTAATTATTCAAATTATTATTATTATAGCTTATATTTCCATTTTTCATATTCTATTTGTGCATGAATATTAGTTATTAATTTTTGAGGAATATCAACAAAAAATAAAAGAAAAGAGAGAAATCATTTCAAACAGAAAGTAGAAAAAGGGGTATGTTGTTAAGATTTATTAATATTTTATTTTGTAAAGACTGTTTCTTGCAATTCATATTAAAAATTGTGACTGAGTCATTGTTGGTAATAGTTTTAAAATCATAATAGATATAAAAAAATACAATCAAATTAATTTAAAGTTGCAATAAAACTGTATATATATATATATATATCTATATTCTTCTTTGTATGTTGTATACTTGTACATAAGATTAAAACATATTATGACATTAAAATAAATTTTTGAAGTAACTGATACTCTATAATAAACAACGCAGTGCAACAACGCAGTGGATATATCCCTCTCCCGCCCTTGTCAGTGTGAATGCGGCTATCGGACTGACGTCATCTCCACGGTCGTAGGGGCGGAACCCCAAAGGCGCGGCGGTGGGGATGGGGTGGGTGCGCGTTAAGATTAGGGCAGGACGAGGGTTCCAGCTTCGCGCTTCTTCTCGTGACTGGCCCTTGACTTGCCTTCTTTGTCTCTGGAAGACTCTACACTTGTGCGTGTGTGCGTGTGTGTGTTTGTATGCGAGAGGGGAGGGAGGTTGGACTTCTATCGGCATCGCCATTGGTACGCAGCACATGACTGGGCCTCGTCGCTTTGCCTCGCCACTTCTCCTTCTTCTTTAATTCTGGCATATCATTTGTGTGGCGGAGTCATTAATTTGTGGCGACTATGGATCTGCGCGGATATGGTGGGCGGGGACTGTCATTAGGTTTCTAGTTGTGCTGGAAATCTCATCTTCGATAGCCTTAAAGTGGTTTCGGATGTACAGGATCGAGTATTGACGGCGTATCGAGGCGTCTGGGAATACCGGCAGTAGATTGCAGTGGTGGACTAAAGTAAGCAAGCACACGTATGGGATGGGGGGACGATTAGAGGTGGACAAGGGAGTTTCGGAAGAGTTGGGTTGTGGTGGATGGGCGTTGGTTTTGAGGAGGGTTCTTGATTTGGCAGTAGGCGCGGTTTTGCCAAGGGGAAAGGATTGAGGCTCTCCGTTGGAATACTATGGCTTAGACTCGGAGATAGGTTGGTTATTCGTTATTTTGGGTCAGGATTCGAAGCGGTGTTAATATGTGTTCATAGTGTATTCCGGCTTTTGATATTAGGAAAGAGGGGCTTGCAATGCTATTATTTGTCATGGGATATGGTGGTATGGGGAGGAAGTCGTGCAGGGCGACTGTCGGTTGTCATTGACGGTTTTAGTCAGGTGCACAGTTGCAGGATTGTAATCGGAAAGAGGTTCTTCTAGCAACCAAAAGAAAGAGAAGCTCGCCAAGGTTTCTTTTCCAGGTGCCGGGGTTAATGCTTGACAGTATGGGAGAACGCGACATGCAGTTCGGTATGGCTCCTCTGCATCACAAGGACTATCATTCTCCCCACCACAGCCGCAGCCGGGATGGTGTGGAGAGGAGCAGCCGCGAGTTTGACTCATATCCTGATAAGGACAGAGATAGGAGTCGTGATAGGTGGAGAGACCGGGAGCACGAGAAAGAGAGAGACCGATTCAAAGACAAGGAGCGAGGTCGTGATTATGACAAAGAAAGGGACAGAGGCCGAGAGAGGGAACCCTACGTTGAACGCAACGGGCATGGCCATATTGGGTCGGTGGGTCGGGCTGGGATGGTGGGAGGTTTCTCTCACCAGAATGAAGGGGGACCTGGAAGTCGTGACCGAGAGATTCATGGCACTCGCGACGACCGGGAAGACAGACACGGCTCTGCAGGTTTGCCTTTTATTGTGCTGCACGCATCTGATGCCAGTAGGCCAAGGTAGTGAGCTACATGTCAGTCTTGTTTTTGTGAGGAATATTCTCGATTCTGAGACGAGACGCGTGAATAGAGGACTGCGTGGACGGGTTTGCATTGAGTCACGACCATCGAGCGTATCCTCTGGAGCACAGAGATCCAATGAGATTCCTTGTATTCCGTGTATGTGTTGGGCGTTTCTGGACCACTATACGGGTAGAGACCAATACGGATAGAAAACTGGTCATAAGCTTCCAATTCATGGGTTCCACCTGTCAAGCCAGAGAAAACTTGCGATGGGGTTTGCAGCATTGTGTACAGCTGCCGGTGGGCAAGTTGGACATCATTGCTGCCCTTGCTGAAAGCTGGGGTTAAGACTACTGAAGGGGTTTGGGGCTGACGATGAACACCAATGATGAGATGGATCTGATCCAGACAATGTGTGATGTGGTGTTCGAATAATATCAGTCGAAACCTAGTACAAGTTCTGCTCCGCACTAGATTTCTCTGTCCACCTCCAAGTGATTCTACCGTAGACTAAGGTGTAACTGATGATTTACATGAGGGAAAATACGACGATTTCAAGTGAGGTTTTGCTGGCATGCATTGGTTGGGACGAACTAAGTACGACAGTGAGAGTATGTTTAAGCATCCTACGGTGGGGATATGGTTGGGGGGAAACGGTGGGGTCAAGAGGTTGAGAGTGTTGCCTTGATGAACTTCATGCACCTCGGCAATACGATTAAGATTCTTTGGAGAAGCATTCGCGGCTAAGGCATTTTAATCGGAGACCTCTTTCTTCAGTTTATATGGTTAGTCATGTGTGATTTTGCTTCGCGAATCACTTGTTTGTGGCATCACCATAAGTTCTGGACTCAAGCTAGCCATTAAATCTATTCCAAGGACCTCGTCATCTCAGAAGTCACTCTTTGGTGTAGAACCTCCGTGCCGCAAGGTCTCCCGATGTGCTGAGGTGTGGGGGCTGGAGACTGTTACATTGGACGGAATGCGGTCCAGGTTTGTGATTTGCAGGGCATACAACATATGTTCGTTGGAATAGTATTATTCAAGAACATTGGGGCATGACATAGTGGGCTTGACGATCTCGAGGGTTTGGAATGTACGTGGGTTTCAAGGATTAGTCTGTCGATTATTAAGGGGTAACTTGAAGCTATAGCTATAGCTGCTGCGATATCACGGTTACCTCATGTCTTCGATGGGACTTCAATCGGTTTCGATCTCTAGTCTTCATGGGATTGTGGAGGTTTTGTGTGGTGTGGAAGTATATTTATTGGTCTTTGGTCTAGACCATTTAGTATTGAGAGAAACCATCAGCAACACTCTTCCCTTCGATTACTTGATTGTGAGAAACGCCCCTGGTCGCATGGCTCTTGCCACGCTGAAGAAAACCAGATGTGCTGGATTCTGGCTGAAGCAAACAACCTTTGGGTACACGATAAACACCCAATGACTTCTGGAGTATCATGAACATGGGGCATTGCATTAAGTTTATTCTCTGTTTGCTCAATTTTTTCAATGTGCGAGAAAGGTTTTGGTAACTTAATCCAGTGGAGAATCAGTGCCATGTTGTTAACGTGTTCAGGAAGGTGTGCAAGTTTTTGCAGTGTGTGGATATTAAAGTTGCTGAGGATACGTTGTAACATTCTAAATTGTCTTCTTTACTTGTGCAGGGGCGACGGTGGGCCTGGAAGCAAATACGATTTATATTTCAAATCTTCCAGAGAGCGTCACAGAAGACAGCCTCGCCGCTTTACTCAGTGAGACGGCAAATATCAAGGTTCATCATCTCTATGCCCTGCTTGTGTTATCTTGGTTGCCATGATTGCTGCGGATGTGCGAACGTGTCCTGATTCTTTGCTCTCGTGTTTTGTAATTAAAATTTTCATTTTTCTTCTGTTTTTTTACCCAACTCGCAACGCTTGTGTATCTCTTGCCAGTATCGTTTCTTAGTGATTTCTTCTAAATTTTTCCTTTTTGAAAGAAGAGATTTTAATTATTGCGATATGCAGGTGGATAGGAAAACAGGAGAACCCATGGTAAAATTGTTTGAAGACAAAGTGGGTGGTCGAGAGGCAGAGGTTGTCTTAGACGATCCTAGATCTGGAACAGGCATTGTCAGCTGGTTTAATGGTATTCAACGTTGTCCCTTCCGCTATTATGATATGTATTGCTGATTCTAACTTTGGACTCTTATCCTATATTAGCTATTTATTACAGGAATACATACAATGTGAAAACTAATTTCTGGACTTATTCCCTTCTAAGCGTATTTCAACTCTTGATGACTTGTTCAAGTCAACCAATTGGTAGGCCAGCTTCATTGTGTTGCACTGGAGCTGTAGAGTATAACTCTGATATGTATTGAGCAGCCCTTCGTGCTGATTGAATTTACCCAATTTCATTTTGTTTAGGTTTGTCAAGTCCCTGCCTTCGCATGTGTCCTATGGACGCAGGTTCGATTATGCTGCGCAACTTGGAATGAATAGGTTACTGTATTGTGTATGACAGGGTACGACTTTAAAGGAAGTAAAATACAGGTTTCCCTCGGACATGCTCCCCCCCCGGTGTCCCGTTCTAGTCATGAAAGACAAGGAGACCCCTATGGTTCTCATTTTGACAGAGATAGCCATCGGTCAGGTTACCGTGGTGGCAGAGGTCGTGGAAGATACCCAGATCGCATGCCCATCCCTGGTCCAGCTCCACCCGGGATTCGGCGTGGTGCTTCAATGTTTGGGAGGGGAGGATTTGCTTCACCCGGAGGATTTAATGACTTCCCTACAGGTGGAGAAAGTTTTGGGCGCAACAATCCGAATGTTACCCCAAGAGAAGGCGACTGGATATGCTCAGAGCCGACGTAAGGAGTCTGCTTTCCTAACGCAAGCTTCAACTTTGAACTCATGATGTTTTCAAACCCAATTACAAACTATTTAAAAATATACTATGCTTTCTACGTGGATATGATTAGTACGAGCAATTCGCCACCAAATTACCTTTTAAATTCATGAAGTACCGGAAGGATTGATGTGCAAATTTTTCATCATTTTGTTCACAATTACAGTATACCCTACCTGTTAGCTTAATATATTTCTCTCTTCTGATTGGTGGGTTGAAATTTGTCCAGATGTGGGAATTTGAATTTTGCGAGAAGAACCCACTGCAACAACTGCAACAAACCGCGGAGAGATATTGGAGAACTTGGGATCCGAGTCAATGGAGGTTTTAGCCAAGGTGGTTTCGGTGGGCCTCCTCATGCCCCATTTATGGGAGGACCAGTTATAGGCGGAAGGGAGCTGCCCAGAGGTTTCAGTGGGCATGGTGAACCTCCTGGGCCTTGGGGACGTGGCAGGTCAAGCGATTTCGACCATGGGTCCTTACCCCCAATTTCAGACAGGATGTCTGATTTCCGATCAGTCAGGGATATGAGAGATCGTGATATGTATAGTGGTGGTGGTCGAGAAATTTTCCGAGAAAGGGAACGATTCCATTCACGACCCCCTTTCGAAAGAGGGGTCGGTCCCATGGATCGAATGCCTCTGGAACCTTTTGTTGATAGAGATAGGGAGCGAGGTGATATTTACCGTGAGAAAAGGATGCTAGATGGCGTGGATCACAGAGTTAGGCCAGGGAGCCCTCCACGATCACGCTGGGGACGAGATGACAAAGACCGCAGTAGCTCTCCTGGTCGGGGCTTGTATCGCCCAGACAGACACCGAGATATGCGTCGAGAGGAGAGGCGAGATCGAAGAGATGCTCCCTATTAAATGAAAGCACATACTTGTGCTGCTGAATAGCTTCCATTGTGTTTTGCCAAGATGTACGCACTAGCCGTGGATGTAGAGAAATTAGGCAATTCTTGCATCCATAACTGAGGACACCAAAAGGTTTCGGTACCTCTGTTAATCATGTGACAGAAGATTATCCTTCTCTTGTCTCAATGTTTCCAAGCTATTCTTGGGAACTTTTGAACGCCAATTCATCCAGCTCTTAACAGTCCTTAACGGCTTCGATCAAGATCCTGTCTCTAGTTACGTCTCTGGAGCCGTCGTCCCCTAAACGTGATGTGCAACTTGCAAACCCATAATATAGGCCAATTTCTTCAACTGAGGTATATGCTATTCAGTTTTTACTTCGCATAAGCATACCCTTTTTTCTCTGAAAATGAAATTGCACCTACTCAGTTAATGAAAAATCGACAAATAACTGACCTTCAACCTGAGTAGCTAGTTCAGAAGAAAATGTTGTTGGACAACAATCCATCTGTGTACACCGTTTACATTCCTTACAGTGTTCTCTACAACGTATTGGTCTTTTAATGTATCAACACCTAGTCACTTCTTTCACTGTACGAATTGTGAGTGTAAAAGTGCCTACTTCACAGCAATTCACAATATCGACCTACTTCGACTGCTTCACATAAGTTTATCTTCCTGAAACTGTCTCGCTTGGCCACATTAGAACTAACCAAGCTGCAATTTTTCAACAGGTTGAACCAGTAAGAAGAAAAGAATTGTAACGTCTACCAAGAGAATAGACAAATAAATTGCCAATCGCACAAACAATGACCGTTGGCGTCAGAAGTACTATATACAAGCACTACCTGTGAGTTAACCGAAAGCAAAGGCTTTGATTTGGTCATGTGGAGCTACGCACTGTGTAGGTGCGACATGGTTCGTATAAGTGAAGGATCATGATCCACTAAAATTTAGATGCAATAGCCGCACTTCACTTCTGAGCCCAAAAAATACGTAAAGGAGGTGCACAATTTGATACACCAATCTTGCTGCCAAAACTGATGGGATAGCAAAGATGAGACCCATCAACATAGATAATGCCTTTCCTAGAACGCCAATCAACCTGTAATACATGATCGTCTTCAACAAACCCTTTCAAGAAGCTTGTATACTTCGGGTGTGGACTGTTGGGCTCCCTTACCATATACTGCAATTTGGAGGACAGGAGAGGCATCACGGTTCCACCAGCTGATTTCATTGCTGCTGTTGAGCCTGTTGCAGTGGAAATACGTAACCCACTTGAACGCGAGTGAATGACTGGGATGAGTAGTTCCTCAGTGCTTTGCTTCTCAATACTGTACCAAGATCATACGAAAATCAATATCTCCCAGGTGTAACCTACTTCCGACATTGCCATAGCTGAGAGATTAAACGGTATCATTTTCCTTAAAATACTATCCAGACACTTCATATCCAACCAGCCTATTTCCTTGCATGTAAAAGGTAGGACCAAACACAAAAGAAGTTTCGCACCTAAAACTGCAGCGAGATATTGCAGCTGGACTTGGATGCGCAATAAGAATATCATTCAAGGCAGGAGTGTCAATCTTGACCCCATCAATGAATGTCGCAATCCTTGTTACCTCTGCTGGCTCCATCGTTCCGTTAAGAATATCATCGAGCATCTGATGTAATACCATAGATGTACTCAAATCCACCAGTTTTAAAAGAATACCGGAGGACTCATTAAATCAATGGAAATCGATTAGCGGGATAAAACTCATTCGATCCCGAAAACAAATGAACAAATTATTAAAAAGATCAAAATAGCTAACACAAAGTCCTTCAATGCGCAACAGATCCGAAGGCTATCCTAATCCTCAAAACAAATTAACACCTAGAATCTTCAACAATTCTCATCCAAAAGACTTCAAACATTCAGCTCTCATTAACTTCATTAGCGAATCTTGATGACCACACTTGATGTCCGCCAACGTTCAACAGCAATATCGCGCAATGACAATAACATCTAAACCTCGTCACCAAGAAGCAGAAAATAATGTAGTGAACTGTACAAATGTGGTTAACTACCTGCTCGAAATTTTCTGCAGTTGCTCCACAAAGGTGGCCAGAGCTCCGATTCGCATCAAAACGTCCGAGATTTTCCTCAACCTGCCACACAGCGATTATAGCGACTCGTCGATCGTCATTCATAAAAAATCTGCAAGACCGAGCAAAAGCCATACTCTTCTATTCAACACTTTTTAAAGCGCTATTAAGTAGTTTATTGAACAGAATTAGTAGCAAAATTCCGTCACTAACGAATATAGATCCTTCATGCTTATTTCAAAATATAAAGGTGGAAGGTACCAGAAGAATCAAGAGAACAAGATATATTTTACCAAAAAGCAGTAAAAAATTCTCAGGGGTGCCATAAGTTAGAAAATCGATGCATGTTTCAAGTACTAGCGTAATGGTGCCAAATAGGACTAAGCCAAATGTGAACTTAAGGCGATTTGAGACCTTCAAACACTCCCAAAAGTTGTGCTCAAATTACATCATGAGGAAACCATACACTGGAAAACCTGTCGACGGGTTGCATAACAAACCTCATCAATTTGAGTAGGATCGGAATTTACGCCCAACACAGGAATGGAGCTATCTAAGTAATGACTTGCTTGAAGAAGTGTTCCATCCCCTCCAACAGTGATCACTAAGTCTATATCGCGGATGGGAGACTGTAGTTCATCCCTTAAATGCATTTCGAACTGGATATGAGCTTGCCGGCGACTAAGAACATCTTTACACAGTCGAACAGTGTGCTCATGAACCCTGTGCCTGTCTTGAAGGTTGCCCACCATCTACACAATACAAACTCCGTTGAATCAATCATCCACAAAGACATCTTTGTTACTTATGTCGTAGCACCACTGCCCATACACCCGTGTCATCACTGTGTATAATATCAAACACTATGTGATCATGGCAGAGTGTCTTAATGACACCAAATTGTTGGGCGCTTATAAGATTTAGAAGAGGATGATTGTTAAGGGCTGCACTAGTAGCACAGTGATGGAGGACAACAGTTGCGGAGGAGGATATTTTAGTGTCAAGTAGCCACACCTGGATGGAACCGTATTCATGCTGGTGTGAGGAATTGGAAAGCACCTGCATCGCCTGAAAAATTAAGTGTTTAAGGCTACATTTTACTGTCTTCTTTCTTGAATTCATTCCTAATAAGATGGTCTAAAAGAGAACACATTCAATGAAGCTCACTGCTTCACTACGAAGGTTGTAATAGTTTTACTTGCTCAAGTCCTTTGGGCACATTGGACATGTAAACACACGTATAAATGCACAGTAAGAATCTTCTGAGCCAGTGGACCGGCCTTCGATCCACTGGTATCAAACGTAATGGGTTGAAAACCTGCGGTCGACATCTGATCTAAGCTCGCCAAGCAACTTCGCAACATGCTCACTGCCGAATACAAAAACGGATGAGAAGTGCTATCAAGCTGCGTTGACAGCCGTAAAGTATTTTTTCGAAACCTAAACTATACTTTTCAGGGAGACTAGCTACATATAATATCAAAAGTGAATAGAAGTGGCATTGCGAGTCAAACGAGCAGCCAATTCAGCTCAAAAGCGAACACAGAACCAATTACAGCTAATCCAAACACTCTTTCTCGAAAATCTCATGTGATTTACACCGAAAGACTACAGAAAGCTGTAGAAATTTTACAAGAATCGTGGGAGTTGACAAAATAACATTTCAAGGTCCTCTTCCAAGGCAATTCATTCTTACGATTTATTCTCATCAAAGCTATGCTTTCGAGCGACTGTGAACCAGGGTGTGTGTAACGCGAATATTAAACCCCAAACATTGCGCAACCGGGACTAACGCAGAACGATATGCGTGTCGAATTCTGCTAAAAAATAGAGGTTATAGTATGAAAACAATATGAGTTCCACGAACCAGGAGGAGTATAAAATTTTACGTACCTGAGGTTCCGACAAGAAACGCGTGAAAGATGGGTCTTGGTGCCTCGCCACATACATGTCATAAGCGCTGCGTTTCGCCAGTACCAAAACTCGTCGCATCCTTACAGCCATCACTGACATTAAAATTCAACCTGCCACTACCTCTTGTTTCTCCAACAACACATCACAATCTGCTGAAATTTAGCCAACTCCGGAAACCTAAATTGCTGTCTGAATCCTGCCGCGAAATGTGTTCAATCAATCCTATTCACTCGAAGCACGTTCCCAGCTGGATTGCTCACGCATGGAGGTTTCTTCGAGCAACCAGACGCATTTCCGCTCCCACTTCTCCTTGTGGCCAAAACAATCAGTCCAATTGACAATACCAAACACCACCGTCGTATCTCTCCCTCTCAATTAGCCACAGCTCACGATCTCCTCTTCAAATCCAGACGTAGCGAGCCACAATGCGAGCTCAGGCTCCACAATGATCAAGTGCATGCAATTCACGATTCCATGCTGAGTTTGAACGGTTCCGAGACGGATTCCGACCACGTCTAGCCTGCGAAAATTGGAGCAGAGCAGAGAGGCGAGATTGGAGCAATCTACCATACGAGTCCGTCTTTGGAATGCATCGTCCCGCAGCAAATCTGTCGCAAGCGTAGCGTCCTGCTGCGCTGCGGTCGACGTCCCCCTGAGAAGAATTTGCCTTTCGACCTCAGCACTTGAAACCCTAATTTGACAAATCTTTGTGGGATCTTTTCGATGCTTCGCTTAAGTGATTTTTGGACCGATAATTTTCGAGGGGTTAGGGTCTCTATTTCAATTGACAGAGTATATATTTATATATATATATATATACATTGACAAACAAAACCGAGTACAAAATCTGAAGTGCCAACTTTCAAGAGCAATTACAGAAATTTCAATGATTGCTTTATAAATCTGAAAGTTACATAGAATAATACACACAGTCTTGTACACATGTACAAAGTTGCACATCAAATTGATAACTAAACATCCTTCTACAAAGTCAAATCAACAACTATGTCTTGTACTCAGTATTGTTCAAAGAAAATCTTCAAACTTCAATATTTAGTTCAATAACCTTTTGCTTCCAAAACAACTGAAATCCTTCTTGGCATACTTTTGTAGAGTTTCTCACAATCTTTTGCATCAAAACTAGGGTAAATACTACAAACATTCTCCCACAATTCTTGAACACCTCTTGGCCTTGGAGTGACTTGGCTTAAACGCTGTTTGAGAAGGGCCCAAAAATGTTCCATTGGATTCAAATCTGGAGATTGAGTTGGCCATCGAAGGAGCTGAAATGGCTGTGAAGAGAGCCAAAACTGAACACTTTTTGCCGTATGTTTGGGATCATTATCATGTTGAAAAACCACCTCAGTAGGATCTAAGTTGTAATTTTGTGTGGTACTTTGCAAGTAGGTTTCTAAAATTTTTTTGTACAAGTATTGTTCCATTCTACCTTCAATTTGATACCAAGCACCCGGCCCAAAAGCAGTCATACAACCCCAAATCATAATTGAACCACCACCATGTTTGACAGTTTGACTAACATGTTTAGATCCAAGTCGTTCTCCTTCTCTCAACCAACACCAAGACCTACCATCTGAGTTGATTAGGTTAATCTTTGTCTCATCACTAAAAATAACCCGTCTCCAATCATCAACGGTCCAATTTTTGTATTTATGAGCAAAACTCAACCTTGCAAGAACATATCTTTTGGCAAGTAGAGGCTTCTTTTGTTGCACACAAGCACCCAAACCAGCTTCTCTCAAACCACGCCTCAAGGTGATGTCTGAGAAGTGTTTACCTGTTTTTTCTCGAAGTTGTTTTGCAGCTGCACTTGCCGTTTTGAGACAACCAGCAGTGACAAGGTGCACACCAAGTCGCTTCTCTTGCTCTCCTAAAACCTTTGGACGTCCTCCTCTTTGCTTTTCTATTTCACCACTAATCTCCCTCCTCAGATGAGCTACTGAAGACTGACTCATTCCAAGTGAGTCTGCAACTTTTCTTATAGAAACACCACTCCTAAGCTGCACCAATTCTTGGTGCTTCAATGATTCACACAACCGAGGCATAGAGATACAATTGACAAATCAACTTTCACTATAGATAGTACACAACAAGAGCAACACAACAAACAAAAAATGCCCTCAAATCTTGCAACAACGAGTGTACATTGAAATTTCGAAATTCAGCAAGAAGAAGCAACCAAAACTGAGTACGCACGTCTGTGTGCTTCTACAACACTTTTCTCATAAACCCTACCTCAAATGATAATGAGATTTTTCATCCATATAGAAGACTGGATGAATATACACAATAAAAAAGTAATTCTATCAATTGACTTATGTGTCAGTTGGAAGGATCAATGAACTATGAGTGTTCAGATTTTGTACTCTGTTTTGTTTGTCACTGTATATAAGGGAATGTTAAATAGACCCAGGTTTTTACAAAATTGACTCACTCTTGATGAAGAATATGGTAATCATGATGAATGTGGTTGATTTTTATTGGTTGCAGATCCGGTAGTGGAAAAATTAATCTGGAGTTTTTTTCTTTTTTCTTTTTCTCATGATGGTTAGTATGAGATGATTGATTCAGTAAAAACTTGGATCTATTTGACATTCTCATATATATATGTTTTGTTTTGGTACTATACAAAGAAAATATTTACATTGATGGATGGAAATAAGAACACATTAAGCTTCTTAATATGCATATTTATGATAGTTTGAAATAAAATATAGGTATTATAAGTTAAATGAATGTATAGATTCCCACATGTATTTATTAACAAAGGAGTTTTCAACAACTGCAAGAACATACTACTTTTCTTTTATATATTTCTTTGAGTTGAATCAAATTCAGATTTATCAAATGTAATATTTCTTTAATTTTTAATTTTTTTTCCACTTTAATTTGGATATACAACAAAACTTGTCTAATTCATACTATTTTAATTTTAGATTTGAATATTTAATTTCTTTCTTTCTTTCTTTCTTTCTTTCTTTTCTCTCTCTCTCACTCTATATATATATATATATATATATATATTGCAAAAATGGTTGATGAGTTATACCAATATATAGAAATTTGGAGAAAAAAAGTAATTTTCAAGTTACATTGAAGCATCCAAAACAATATCAAATTAGAGAAACAAAAATTCTTTCTTTTTTTTTTTTTTTTCTCTCTCTCTCTCTCTCTCTATATATATATATATATATATATATATATATATAATAATAATAATAAATAGATTAAACTTTATTTTTTAAAAAGATGGATATTGTCATATATGTCTTCTTGATTTTAGCATTGATTTCAAAGAACATAAGTACTTATGTCAAATTTGATATAACCACCTTAAAGAGGTTACAAAGAATATCCATATTTTATATTAAAAGATATTTTTATTGTGGCACAGCCGCATCAATAAGCAAATTGCACAATGTAGTGTTTGAGCAACCCGACAAATGACAAGTGATAGAGATCACCTACCTTACCTATATTCTAATAGTTTTTGCCAATTAAATTAATTACCCAAAAGTTGTGGCTTAGTTAGTTGGAAGTAATTATAAAATTTATGTTTAAAATCTAAAATGGAGAGGGATATATAAAGCATATCAAGAACATTTGTAAGGTGATATAAATTGGTTTCTTCAATTAGCATGGACTCATATTAAATGGGGACCGGAAAGATACAAGATCATATATGATTTTGGAAGTTTTAAGTTTGTCCTCACTATAATTAATATGCACACATATATAGTAATAATAATAATAATAATAATAATAATAATCATAATAATTTTTCTCTAACATAATATATTTGGAAGACAAAAATATTATCAACAAACATGAGCTATCTAATTACTAAAATAAATATTTGGAATCTTGGATTAAGATATATTAGCATGTTAATATAGAGTATCCTATGCTTGGACGACTACCACTTCTACTACCATTAATTCTTATCTACATGTCATTGATTCTTAATTGCAAAGAACCTCTATAGCTTGATAAATTATAAAAAATATATTTAATTTTAAGTAATATAAATATTCATTCATCTTTATGAAATGGACTTGGTGAGAGTAAAAAGTATCATGCAATAGAAGTTATTGCATTATTAAATATTGTGTTATATATATATATATATATAGATACATATTTAATCACTTGATTTAGAAGAATTTATGAAAAATATTGGAATTTGACTTAGAAATTTAAATTCAAATTAGTTTTAAAAATAATAATTAATATTGCAAGAAGTTTTTAATTTTCATTTTTAGGCACATTGAAATCTTTATAAAAAATTATAATTATTTTTTATGAACAAAAAATTTAAAGCCTAAATATTAAGATTATTTTAAAAAAATGAATATGGTATTGAATGATAGATAAAAATGTATATTTTTACAAATATATTTTTTTATTCAAAAAAAATTTCATGAAAATTTTATACCAAAATTTAAAATAGATTCAATATAATCTAAATAAGTTTAAATTATAAATTTTTAGGAATATATATCATTTTTTATATAAAGAATAATTATTGTAATAATACTATCATTAAATAGAATTTGGATGATATCTAACTTATAATACATACATTATAGACAAGTTTTGTATTTTATCTATAATTAAATTTAAATATATTATATAAATTATTATTTAAAAAATAAATCATGTTATAAATTTAATAATTATCACGGATATACATATAAATTCCAATAATTACCTAAATGATTAAATAGAAGTAATTAAAAATAGATTAATTACATAATATCTTCTAAAGAAGCTTTATAGATACAACTTTGACTTTATATGTGTTTGTAATCGATTCGTAAGTTAGAAACTTGGTCAATAAGTTAGCCACATGTCACACATGTTGATAGCTACTCAAACAAGCTAACTATGTGGCGCACATATAAAAAACTTGCCTTGCAAGTTAAGACATGTGTCTTGCAAAGTCAATACATGTTGGAGGTCCTAAAGAATATTGCTATATAACTCCTAGTTAGATAGTATATGGAAGCAAGAGTGAAGCCTTCTTTACTCTTGTCAATGTTTTTTTTATTCTTAGTCTAATTTCAAGAGTCTATACTCTTCTTATCTTTAGCAATAGCCATTCTAGTCTTAATACTATATTACTTTTGGATTGAATATTTTTTCTTCTTGAATTATACAAAAGTAATAGATTTTCTTTATTTTGATTCATGTCCTTGACAATAATATATAATTTTATTTAACAAAAAAAAATATAATATATATAAATATATTTTTATATTGAATGATATAGTTTTAAAAGATTTTTGCATTTTTGAATTAGTGTCCTTTTATAATTTTTTTAAAAAAACTTATATTTTTTTATTTAAATCTACTATTAAAATAAAAAAATTTATAATTTTTTATATAAAATCTTAAATTCTAAAGAAGAAATGTATGATAGACTATTAATTTGTTTGCCACTTAAAAATTCGACAAGATAATTAATATTATAAGTTTATAAAGAAATTCCATATAAATATAATAATTTAATTTTTAAAATATCATAAATTAATATTTTTTATGTAATAAGGTATGGATAGGATATTTGTATTATTTGTACATAGGAATATGTAGGTGGAGTAGTTTTTAGAAAAAAAATTAGAATTTAGGTTAGGATAGTAGTTCATGTAGGATCCACCATAGAACCTTTTAGAAAGGCTTAGGACAATTATCATGGTAGAACCTACCTCTAGAATCTTCTAAGAGAGTAGTGATCTTCGTAGAGCCCACCATTAGGAACATTTTAGAAAGTTCCAAGATAATTGAACAAAGTATAAATATGACTAATTAAAGACATTTGGAACATTTGGTCAAGTATGGCTTTAGATTGTTTTTCTCAATAAAATTTGGTATTCTTGTTCCATTCTATTTGATTTTGTTTGATTCTATTTTCTTCTACTAAGTGTTATCTTCTAAGTTCAATTCTATTTAGTTACTTTTAGTTTTATTCTGATGTGCTTGATCTTATATTGTGTCGAGATATTTGTTGTTATAGATTTGGTTAGGTTTTAGACCTTAGAGAATCCGGTCCTATTTAATTGATATCAGAGCAAGTGTTAGTTTGTTCTTTGGTAGTGACTTGATAACTATCATTTATTTGAAAGTCAATTATTATGATATTATTGAATATTATTTTTGGAATACAACAAGCTATTTTAAGAAGTTAGTCAAGAAGGGAGAAGGTATTATAATAACAAAGTTCAGCAAAGAAATTGTAGCATAGGAGATATGGTGGAGCAATTCCAGATGGAGACTTAGATACAACACCTCTTAGGTGAGATAGCTATTTTGCAAGGGCAAATAGAAGCTTTTAAGACAAGGTGACTTAATATTTGCTAGGTTAAAATTGAGCAAGCTTGATACATACTCAAGAACCTTAAGGTAAGAAGATGTATGCCAATGGCTCTTCAGCATGCGACAGTACCTCCAATTATCTAAGACAAATACCAACAAAGGAATTATATATGCTTCTAGTTATTTGAGAGGTGCAGCAACCATTTGGTGGCAATATTGAGATTAAAGCTATAGAGCTCAAAGCAGATTTGGTGACTAGGATGAATTTGAGACCAAATTTAGGAATCAATTTTGGCATATCAATACGAAGAAGTTAGCTTGTGATTAATTGGCTAACCTTATACAATCCAAGTCAATATAAGATTATATCTCTCAATTTAAGTCCTTATGACTCCAAATTGGCAACGTTTTGGAAGCAAAGATGATGGATCAATTTATACAAGGGTTGAAAACTGTGGTCTAGCAAGAGATAGAATTAAAAGATCCACAAATATTTGAGGAGGCAATTAGAATTGTAGAGAAGGTCGATGCTATAGATTTTAGAAATTGTAGAGTAAGACATATAGTGTGGAGTGCTATGCCCTTAGCCAATATTGTAGTGCAACAACCAATGCCAATAGAGATTGATGCTTTGCAAAGACCATTGATACCACAAAGATGACAAATATTGGCACAAAAGGGATTGTGCTTTTATTAAGAGGAGCCAAACCATCAGATTAGAGACTATTCAAAATGTCAAAGTTCAAGCACCAAAAATTCATATAAGATTTATAATCTTGAAGGCCACTAAGTTGATGAAGAAGTAGAGTAGGAAAAATGAGGCTCTTTTGTAAAGGTACTAAGGGCCAGTGTTGGAGATAATTATTGTTTCTCACAGACAAACGACATGGCCTCAGACAATTATGAGAAAGGTCAACTAGTATGTCTAATAGGTTGACTAAGAAGACAACCGTGTTGAATGCTTGCAGATTGTAATTCTACAAAAAATTACTTTTCAATTGCAATTGATAATCGACTTAGAATTAAAACAAAGATGATCAAAATATGAAATATATATTTAGTAGATGATTGAGAGAACGTGTTAAGCAAAACAAATGAAGAAGAAATTCTAAGACTAAGTAACACATATGCTTTGAGAGAGAAGTTCAGAATAACAAAGCTTAATTATGATGTTATTCTTGGTATGCCATGGCTAGAGGTGGAGAATAAATAAGTCAATTAGCTAACAAAGACAATCTCTTATAAGTATGGAGGATATATAGTGACTCTTTGTTACCATGGGGAATACCTATACTCTTTGCATCTAAAAAAGATAGTGGATTGTGACTTTGTATCGATTATTGGAGCTTCAATAAGTAGACTATCAAGAATGCATATCCACTTCTATGTATAGATGATCTTTTTGACCAATTTTGAGGTGCAATCATCTTTAGCAAATTAGATATTCAAATTGATTATTAGCAAATTCCTATTACCAAAGAGGATATAAAAAAGATGGAATTTCATATGTACTTTAGACATTTTGAGTGGCTTGTATTACCTTTGGTCTCACCAATCCTCCAATTTCTTTTATAGATCACATAAAGAGATTATCTGGAGAACTTTTGGATAAATATGTGGTTTTCTTCATTGATGACATCTTTGTGTATAATAAAATCTCTGAGAAGCATGAACAATATTTATGAGAAGTGATGCATCGTCTATGTAATAGTCACTTCTATTGCAAGCAATTAAAGTGTAAACTTTGGAAGCTGGACGTCATCTTTTTGTTGTATATATTGTCTTTTGAAGGTGTGTGTATACAATAAGATAAGGTGAAAGCAATGGAGGATTGGCCAACTTCCAAGGATGCATCTGAAGTCAATTCATTCTTAGACCTTGATGAATATTATCACCATTTTGTTCAACAATTTGCACATATTACTACCTTATTGATAAGCCTATTAGAGAAAGGTGCTCTATTTGAATGGAAATTAGAATAACAAGGGGCCTTTAATAGATTGAAGGATGCACTCATTACTGCTCTAATATTGCAACCATATGATCTCAACTTTTTTTGCATACTTGACATTGATGCTTTTGACTTTGTTATTGGAGTGGTCTTTCAAGAAGACTTTTATAGGAATCTTCAACTTATGGTCTATGAATCATGTAAGCTTAGAAGAACAAAGCACAATTATTCTACACGTGATTGAGAGCAATTAGTAATTATACATGCCACAAAGATGTGGCAATACTATCTATTGAAGAAGGTAGTGATTATTTAGACCGACCATTGATCCTTGCTACACAATTTGCATCTAAAAAATAATAAATGATGACATCATTGTTAAAAAAAATAGTTGCAGTTTTTTGACATTCAGCTTGAGTATAAGCAAAGACAACAACATATTGTATCCGTCAACTTATCACAAAGACTAGACTTGAAGGCCAAATTAGGAGATAAAGCAAAAGTTGCTACTATTAGTAGTATCAACTTAAATCTAATAAAAAAGATAGAATAAAAAGAATCTATATATTAAGATACTTATTTAAAGATAATTAGCGATCGACCAAAAGAAAGCGATATATAGTATCAAGATTATAGTTTTATTGATGGCTTGTTCTATTTCATGCAGCGGATTTATATACTTGATAATGCTATACTCTGGACATACATACTTCAAGATGGACATGACATTCCAATATCTTGACACTTAGGGCGAGAAAAGATTTTAGAACAGATTTCAAGAACATGGTTTTGTGTAGATTTAGATTGTATTTATTGAGCTTTTGTACACCCTTACGAGTCATGCCAATATTACAAGACACACAACACATCATCTTTTAGACTATTAAAGCTAATTTTACTACCTACAACATGTTAGGAGCAGGTGACTATGGATCTCATAATGTATTTGGTCCAAATGCCTCACAATCATATTACGGTTGTTTTCTTTGTGGACCGACTCTCGAAGCAACTTCACTTTGTTGCAATACACTGTGATATTGATGCCTTAGCACTTGCATAAATCTTCTTTAACTTTATCTTTTTTCAACATAAATTACCTCGTGCCATCATTTCAGATTGAGATCCGTACTTCCCGGGGAGTTTTGGCAAGCCTTGTTTAAGCTACTCGAAACATGACTTAATATGTCTATGACTTTCCATCCTTAAATAAATAGACAAAAGAGCATGCAAATTTGACCCTAGAAGATATGATATGGTTATTTGTGATAGTTTATTATAATGATTGGAATGAATATTTGATGTCCTTAAAATTTACCTACAATAATAATATTCAAGCAAGTACTGTTAATTCACTATTCTTCTTTAACACTAATTAGCATCTTATTATGCTAGCAACCATCTATTATTCTATCAACACCAATAATCCAACAACGAAAGAGTTTATGCAATGGCCTACAACAGCCTTGTAAGAAGCACGACACCATCTTCTTACTGCAAAAAATTGACAGAAGCAATATGTAGATAACTATCAACAATACAAGACCTTCCAAGAAGGTGACTAAGTATCAAGGACATGAACTAAAAGATGATGTATAAACCAATGAAATCCATTCTCTTATTGTTATACGATTATATGATAAAAATATGACTAAAATGATTTTTTAATTAATACTCTATTATATTAGTTCAATAAGAATTCAAAATATTTTAATAAAGATTTTATGAAAGTTTCTTAGGCTATTTTCTTGTCTTAATAGCAAGTAGATAAAATTTAGTTAGTATTATTACTTTTTAGGATATAGAAATTCTTTTATAACCTTAGAAAGGCCATAAATTGATAAAATTAGAATAGAAGAAGTAAATAGTTGATATAGTTGATACTAAGGTCAAATTTAGGGTAGGATTGTACTAAAAAATCCTTAGGATAGGTTAGATTTATACCTGGAGGTCGACCGTTTATGAAATAGGATTGAAATCAGACCTCTAGTTACTAAAACGACTGCCTAAGACAAATTAGAGATTCATTTGAAGATTGAAGATTAGGATTTGAGAGCTAGCTTAGAGCTCTTTCCAAAAGCATAAGGATTGTTTTTGTAGGATTTTTAAAGACTTAGCAATTGTTATTCAAAGTTAGGATTTGTATTGGTGATTTGGATTTTATAAAATATACCTAGGGTTGGCAATTTTGGCTAGTTCGTACAATTGCTATAACTCCTAAGATTCAAAATTTTAAATTCTTTGGATTATTAGGTGTGCTAAGTGTATACAAAATTTTGTTGTAATCCAATGGAGTGGTTTAGAGATATCTAGTTTTTACCACAAGAAGGTTTCGGAAGTTAGCAGTTTAGGATTAGGTAGGATTTCAGTGATATCTAAAGTTCTATTAGTTGAATCAAGGTGAAATTTGGCATGGTATTGTAAGACTTAAAGATCAAGGTGCATGCCAATTTTGAGTTAAAATTAATAGTTGGAGAAGGAGAAATCACCACTAGAATGTTTACTTTTCTTTTCAAGTTGGCGGCTGAGTGACATTAGTACAATTTTTGAAGGTTTTCTCACAATTTATAAGTTGGATTGGGCTGAAAATTCTTGAGCATATAGAAGACTTACATTGAAAATTTATGCAAAATTTTATGTCAAGTAGACAATGAGAATAGAAGTTACAGCTTATTAAAGCTCATTGATTAGGATTGGAGCTTATAAGAAAAATCTAAATTGCTTAAATATGAAAGTAACAAGGTAATTGAGGTTTATGTATGATTGAGGCTACTAAGAAGAATATTTTTTAGCACTTTTAAATTGAAATTTGGATTATATTCTTCTCACATGGATGAAACTTATTAGGATTTTTTTCAATGTTTGTAAAACGTAACCTCACTTTTTACAACTAGATGCTCGGTGCATTTCCATGCAAGACAACACCTTACACGACACCATGTCAAAGAAAGAGTAATAAAATAAAAATAAAGAAGTATGAATATTAAAATAAAACTAGAATAGCTTATTTCCAAAAGACAAGGAAACTTAAAACTCTTGAAACTAGAGTAGAAGCAAGAAAGGAGTTGACAAGAGTGAAGAGGGCTTTAGTCTTGTCTCTATATATACTATCTTACTAGGGACTATGTGGTAATGTTCTATAGGACTTCTAATATGTATTGACTTTGTAGGATACATGCCTTGATTTATAAAGCAAGTTTTTATATGTGTGGGCCACATAGTTAGCTTGCTCTTCAAGCTAACAACATGTGTGGCACAAGACTAACTTGTTGACCACTTTTTTAACTCAAAAAATTAATTATAGATACCTGTAAAGTCAAAGCAGTGTCTATAAAGCTTCAAAAAAGCTTCTATAGAAGATATTATAGAATTAACTTATTTATACCTACTTATATATATTTCTACATATTTATATAGATCCTTATTTGCTTACATGTGTATATCTGTGACATTACCCTCCTTTTTTAGGAACAAGTTCTACAAAGAGCAGTCATGATATGTTGAGGAAATCTATGATACGACAAATTATATTTGCCACATATTTAGATCTTTGTTTTCTTCAAAGATGGTTGATAAGGGCTCTCAACCATCAATAGTTTTTCATACCAAGGCAAAAAGATCACCCTGTTATTTGATCATTATTGAGGCCTTCATAACTTTCTTGAAATAAAATATTTAGAACACTATCAAGAATTGTTCCTACCTTTATTAAAATTACCAAACATCGGGAGTCTCTTTCAAGGTAATGATACCAAATCCATTGTTTGTTTTGTAGAAGTATGTACCATGTTACTATAAGCAAATTTTGCCAATAGCAAAAGAAATGTCCAATCATCTTGTTGGTAGTTGATGATACATCTTAAATATTGTTTGAAGACTTAATTAACACGCTCCGTTTGTCCATGAGTTTAAGAATAGAATGCCAAAGATAGTTTTATATCTACTTTTAAAATCTTGAAAAGAGTCTACCAAAATCTTAATACAAACTGAGTTCGTCTATCAAATACAATATCCTTGGATAATCCATAATAGCAATAGATATTATCAAGAAAGAGTTTAGTTGTTTCTTCATATAAAATAGATATTGTACATGGTATAAAATGTGCCATCTTAATAAAATAATCTACTATCATGAATATAGAGTCATAAGAACTTGAGATTGAAAGATTCATGATGAAATCCATAGAAACAAAAGACCATGGTTGTTTTAGAATAGATAATGGTTGAAGAAGTTCATAAAGTCGATGATAGAGAGTTTTTGACCTTAAACAAATGTCGCATAACTGAATAAAGTCTTTCACACCCTTCCACATTTGTAGCCACCAAAAATCTTTGGATATAAGCTCCTAAGTCTTATTGTATCCAAAATGTCATGCTGCAGAAAAATCATGAGGTGCTCGACGAACACGTAATCATGCTTCTTCTTTTGGAATATATAATCAAACTTTGAAATAGAGTAGATTATTTTTGAACTCAAACTTAGAAGTATTTTGGGACTTAGAAGAAAGATTCTTGATATTGTGAATAAGAGGATCAGAAGACATACTTGATTGGATTTGTTTTATAAGATATGAATCAACAACCAATGTTGATTTCATTACTTGGAGATGAAAATGGTTTGGCATCAAGAGAATTCTTTTTTGTTGATCAAAAGATGCATTTCCTTCTTTTAATGGAAGATAAGAACATTTGATAAATTTTATTATTTTTTAGGTTGATATGTGAACTTTAAATCAAATCTTGATAAAGACATGCTCCATCAGACTTGGTGATGATTTAAAACACATGCTGACATGAAGTATTTGGGATTCTTATGGTGCGTATATATGGTGACTAAATAAGAAGCATCTTTTAGATGATGATGCCATTCTTGAAATGAATCCACGATTGTGAGAAGTTCTTTGTTGTGGATTTCATAATTAATTTTGGATGTTGAAAAAGTTTTAGAATAAAGTGGAGTTGCAACTCGAAAAAAGTCTTTGATAAAGATCCAATAATAGTTGATAAAGCCCAAAAAGTATTATACATCTCTTATTGTTTTTGAAATCTTCTAATCCATAATGGTGTGAACTTTCTTAGGATCCATCATAAGTCCATCATTTGAAATGATCTTTTCTAAGAAGTTGACTTGAATAATATAGAATACATACTTTTTTATCTTAGCAAAAAGTCTCGCATCTCTTAATTTTTGTAACACATATCGAACATGAAGTTCATATTCATTTATATTCTTAAAATAGATCAAGATATCGTCCAAATAATAGATAACAAAATCATCTAAAAACTCTCAAAAAACATCATTCATTAGATGTTGAAAAGTTACCGGTGCATTTGTAAGTCCAAAAGGCATGACACTGTATTCAAAATGTCCATACCTAGTTTGAAATGTGGTCTTTCATTCATCTCTTGCTTTAATACGTACTAGATTATATGCTCTCT